>NW_019385880.1:16534-91782 GCF_000671375.1 Centruroides sculpturatus | reverse complement strand
TGAGGTATGGTTTACAAAGAATTTATGTGAGTTTTTTGGTTTTTATTTGTGTCCTGTTAAATATTTTTATATATATTTAGTTAGCTGAAGAGGGGCTGATGCCCGAAACGTTGATGTATGGAAAAAACGTTCTAACTAAATAAAAGATTCAACTAGCCCAGTGTTGAGAAAAACGTCACTTCATTGTGCCAGTACACAATTAATTATTAGTGTTAATAAAGTGAATGAGTAAGTAATTAGTAGTAGTCTAGTAGTTAGTTATTATTATCACAATCATGAATCACATACATTCATATCATCATATATCTAAGATACTGATACTCAATAATTTAATTAACTATTTAACTAACTAGATAGCCTCAGTTTCTCACTAATTTTAACAATAAAATTGCCTAGCCTAGCCCACTAAATACTTATAGAATAAAAGTTAAAAAGTCTTACTTATTAGAATTAGAGTAGAAGTTATAAAATATTAGGCTTGCATTGAATAAAGTATTTTAAAGGATTAAATAAAATTAAATCAATCACTTCTGTTATTTTTTTGACTTTTCTAAAAGTAGGATCTCAAGAAACAAATGGTATTGATGTCTCCCAACCTACTTCTTAATGAACTGCATATATATTTCGCTATGGAGAAAACCTTTTCTGCCTCTACGCTAGTTGGTGTCATTGTCATCAAATAATGATAAATCAAAGATAAGTTTTTACCTCTGACTCCCTCACTTTCATAAACAGCCATTTCCTTTTTTAATAACTTATCATAATCCTTCTCAGTACTAGTTTCTTTCTGTTTCCTGAAGTTTTCTTTCTCACGCTTTAGTTGGATCTCTAATTTTTGTTCCAATGTGAAATTCAGGAAATCCGGGTTATCTGGATCATCGTTTTCCACCTCCGTAATAAGGTGGAAAACGATGCTGCTGGTTTCACTACATATGTATTTACACAATTCAGCATATTTTTCATCTCCTGGTGCATTACATTTTTTTCGGCATGTGAAAGATAAAGCTTTCTAACTTTTTCGTCATACTTCTTCGGGTTATGTATGTAAATCAGCATCCCTGTGACCTTGGTAAGACGCCATTCTCTGATTCATTTGTGGAGTGCCTCAGAAAGGTTGACACTCAAGATTGTGTCCTGGCTTTTTAGTTTGTCTAAGACAAATTTCAGGGTTGTGTCAGCAGTTATCAAACTCAACTCTTCTGCAGAGAGCCAGTTTAAACTGCTCTCTACAACTGCTAAGTCTACAGCCAGTTTAAACTGCAATTGTTCCGTCACGTGATTTATTGACGTCACAACCAACCATAAATTAGAATTATGCACCAGGACTAGGATAGGAGTTACTTATTTTATTTAGCATGAAGACACTTTATTTAGCGAGAGCAGAAAGTCAACTGGCAATTAGATCAGCAGAGGTAAAAGGGCAGGTGGTGCGGTGTAGAGAGGGGATGTAGCACGTGCTGCACTGAACGGCAACGTCACTCCTGCTGCCGAGCGATAGCGCACGTAGCAAAGCGGCAAGGCCGACAACGTAGACTTTTGTGCCATTATTTAGAAAGTTAATTGAGTATTTGTGGATCCGCAGCGCTGGATCCAGCACCTGGTGCTGGATCCAACAGGCCGAAAAATGTGCTGGATCCAGCTGGATTGCTGGATGAGGGATCCAGCAATTGCAATCCCTAATGGGCTCCACATGTTCTTAAAGAGAGATGCTCTCTTTGGTGGGATTTTAAGGAAATTTTTTTGGAGCTTTTACCAGACAATTTAACGATTGATTCGAAAGTGTACTGCCATCGAGTAAACAAATTGAGTAATATCATCAAACAGAAAAGGCGGCCAGAATTGATCTACAAAACAGGTATAGCGTTTTACCACAATAATGTCAAATTTCACACAAGTTTGGTAACTCGTCAGAAACTGTTATAACTTAGATGGGACGTGCTATCACACCAACCATATTCGCCAGATCGAGCACACTCAGATTATTACTTGTTCCGGTCTATACAAATTTTTTTTAACTGTAAGACATTTACTTGAAATGACAATGTCAAAAATCACTTGGATCAGTTTTTTGTAAGCAACGATCAAAACTTTTATGAATGTGAAATCATGCTACTACCAGAAACGATGACAACAGGTATTTGACCAAAATGGTTGATATATAATTCAATAAAATATTTATTTATTGTAAAAATATTGTTTTTTTCCATGGAAAAAAATGCAATTACTTTCTGAACAACTCAATAATTAATTGTTTAACTTTGCATTACCAGTGACAAAATTACATACAGATTTAAAATTGATAACTTTTAATTCTAATCTGATAAATGGATCTCAGTGCACATTATATTATCTAATAATGAGCATAGATTCTTTTATGTTCAATAAAAGTAACTGTTATTCATATGAATAACAATTATTTTTCTTGAACATAAAAAAAATGGATAAAAATTTCATTATAAAAGAGAGTTTATTCTTTGATTAAAACGTTTTTTAATTCACAGTATACATTTACAAATAATATACTTTTATTTATGTTTATTGCTCTTTTTAATCTGTTTTTATTTTATATTATAATTAAGTAATTGTTTTAAAAAAAACCAAAAGTTTTTGTATGCAATGTAATCTGTTAACATTAGATGATAAGACCATCTACAAAAAAATAAGCAGATAAATTAAATATATTTTTATTTATTCAACTGAAGTAAATTCATTAATTTCAAATAATTATGTTCATTTATAACTTTAAAAAGCAGCTACGTAATTTTCTCTCCTTGTATCAAAATGAAATACATGCTTTAGAACATTGAAAATTGAATGTTGCGTAAATGATTAAATCTGATGATAGAATAATAACTCTTCAAAAAATGTTTATCTTCTAGCTCTTAAAAGATTTACTCTGACTTCTTAAAAACATTGTTTTGAGTGTGTGTTTGATACTTATTATATCACATAAAACTATCTCATCCACTGAGTCATTAAGAATTATTTTATATTACTGTAATTTTTAATAATTAGCCAAAATATAGCCTGAATAATCCAACATTTGCTGATTTTTTTGAGTGTGTGTTTGAATAATAATGAACTGTTAATGGAAGTGAAACAGAAAAAATGTTTTAATGTTTGAGATGGTATCTTCTAAACTGGTAAATCTAAATGCTTTCAATTGGCTTTTCCACAAGCTTGGGTATATGGTGATGGAAATTATGTAAATATTTTATTTTCATTCTAGCAATTCTCTACAAAACTCTGCCTGAATTGAAAGCAAGCATAACATACCATATTGCTGCAATTTCTCAAGAAACCTATCCAGCTACTATCAAACACACTGTAAGGTGCTTTGAACATGTGATTGATACAAATGGATTGCACATTAAACAAATGACATGAATAAAAGCCTTTTGTGTGTTTCCATTTTGTGTTTCTTGTTCTTCATGCACCATTTTTTCACCTAATGATAGAATTTTCAACTAATTACTTTTTTACATTTTCCTTTTCCCCAAGGTCCATATAATGTATATACCAAGTTTCATCAAAATATGTCAACGAGAACAAACTCTATACAGTTCTGATCAATACAGTTTATAATTAAAGTTGCCCTACAACTTTAATTATAACCACCTTGTAAATTATAAAATAGTCAATGTNAACCTATGCTTATTTTTTCATATACATTTTTTGTTATTTGTAACAATAATTTTTATTTATTTTATTATTCTTTATACATTTATATATATATTTCGCTCGTTATTTTATTTTATTTGTATTTAAATTTTGTTCTATTTTATTTATATTCGAATGTTCTTAGCCTGACGACGGCCAACTGATTTTGCTGAAAACGTTTGCTTTACATTAAATTTTTTCTCAGCAAATTAAGGTGTTGTGTTTTTTGATTCATATTTATAAACTTGTAATTACCCGATTACGGGAACTAATAGGATTCTGCACATTTTAAAATCGTTGCTGAGTTTTTAAAGTTCAGCAAAAATTAGCAATAAAGCTCAGAGTTTGGTAGATTTCTTCCCAATAAATGAGAATTATATCTAATTTTTTTGGCTTATTAGTGGCCACCGATAGCTTGTCGCGGGTTCTCGCCTGAACAATGGACTGGCAGTGCGGAATTTTTTTCAAATCTAACATCAAAATAAGACGTGTTTTCCATAGAAAGTTTTCCCTGTCCCCATTTGTTATATTGTCTCATTCCATTAATTCAATCCAATCCAAAATTTTTGATTTCTTTATTAATCTTGAGCACTTCACTCTGCTTAACATAGAGAAACCTGCAGAAAAATCGAAATGCAATGCGTCTGGGTTGAAGAGAAAATTTAAAAAAGTTAAGTGCACAAAAATTTTTAAATATTACAAAAAATAATGCTACTCGTGGAAATACGTAATATATTAAATGAAATTAAATCAAGCTTATGATTACTAGAAAACTATTAGCTGTTCAACAACGAGTACTTTCCAGTTGTTTGTCAAGAATTTAATACAAGTAATGTCAATAAATGAAGAAAAACATTAAGTTTTTTTTCATTACTGCTATCTAATTGAAAAACACTATCGATTTTAAAGTAAAGCAATAATATAATGAAAGATTTAGTTACGATCAGAGTTCTAAAGAGCATTAGTTTTTAAATTCTAAAAGAATTTAATAATTCTGAATTTAAAATTTAATTTTAATTTAATAATACACTTATTAAATTATTTTAGAATTTAATAACTGGTTATGTAAAAAAAAATTTTTATATGTCTACATTTAATAAAAATGTGTATTCTTAAGTATAGAAACATTTGCCAAATGTCGTCATAGTCATATGAATAAATGATGTAATGTCTCTCGGTTTTCATATAGTACAAAAATAAATGATAATAAAATATTGTGTGAACTACGGATATTGTGTGAACTTTTACAAAATACGTAATTTTTTTTTGACGTATTCTACTGAACACAAAGAATTATTTAAATAAGAAAATTACGTAACGATTTGATTCAAGATCCGAGGAAATTAATGTCAACATTTTAAAATTTGTTGCCCAATCATTAGTACATATTTATCTTTTGAGAAGTATGAAGTTCCTAAGGCACTACAGCATATCACTTTTTAATCACTTTTCAATATTTATAATAATATTTATAATAATAATAACAGACTGATAGAATTAAGAGTGTAAGTAAATAAGATTACAATTAGTGGAAATTCTGGTTTTATTGGCTTTGAGATTAAAAGGACATATTAAAGCAATTAAAAGTATGCGCAACTTCAAGATTTATTAATTATTACAATTCATCAAGCATAATATTGAAGTAAGACAACTAACAATTTTCTGTACGAGAACAAATAACGATTACTTTTAATGTTTAAAGCATTAGTTAAGACTGATAACGATTGCCCGTGATTAGATATAATGTTGCAATTGAAAGTCAATATCTTTTGTGATTCATTATAAATTTTAATTCTATTAGTTTAAAATTTCAATATCGAAACCTGCTGAGTCAACTTAGCTTTTATTGTAATGTGAGGATGGATATCTGGAAAAGGAAGTTGGTCGGTGTAATGTGGAGTTTGTTACGGTTGTTTGCTAAGTTTGTGTACCAATGTGTAGCCTGATTTTAGTAGCTGTCTTAACAAGAAGCAGTTTTATAACCTTTGTTCTTTTTTGTTACTATTAAACGTAAAATTCGTTGTATTATTATTATATTTAAAACAACCTGAAATCCTTTAATGGCTGAGAGTATCTTATCTAAAAAGTATCTCAAAAATGTCTATTATCAAAAGACTAGCAGGTAATCCCAGCATGTATTGAACAAATAAATAACAACAAACATAAATTTTATTAGTTTACTTCTAGCCGTTCTATTATATTATATTATATGATTTATATAAGTACAAAATTTTTGAATTGAAATAACGTAACTTGCACCGCAATTTACGTTATTCCAATTCAAAAATTTACATAACCGGCACGATTATGTAAATTTATACGAATAAATTATACATAACCGGCACGATTCCGTTTCTAACAGAAAAAGTATGATGTACTGTACAGGAGAAAAACACTACTATACATGGGTGTCGGTTCTTTAAAACTTGAGGTATGGAATTTTGTGAAAGCAGGACCCTGCTTTCACACAATGGTGATGCATTAGCTTAGAAAAATTTTGATACTTTGGATTATGTAAGAGTTCGATTGGTCAACATCCAAGAAAAAATATTGTTTTCATACAGAGATCAAGTGCCTTGGCTTGCCTTGCATTAAATTATAAAGAATTTTTTCAATATTTTAAGGTATGGAATTCCATACTTGCAAAAATGTGAGATATGGAGTCTTCCATACCTTCCATAGTGGAAACGACACCCTGCTACTATACTCCAAGCAGGCAAGTACTATGTGCTACCTGTCTCAGTAATGATGAAATGGCGTGTAATTGCAAGTTTGTTTGCCCAATTTTGAAGAGTTAATAACTCCTGTATTTATTGTCGAAATTTTCTGAAAGTTTTCAGGGATTAGGAAAATTGATGCCATTAAATTTTATAGGTTAAAGATCAAGGGAGTAGGGAGATAGGGGTCACACGCAATTTTAAATGTTGCTGGAAAAGTTAAGCAACTCGTTTCTGGATTTTTGACTCTTGATATTCGTGGTATATTTAGTGGTTAAAATCTTATTCTGTAAAAATTAACTAATAGTTACTCCAATTTTCATAAAATTTCTGGACTTTTTGGAGGTTCTACCTTTGGTGCGATAATATTTAATATTTTCGTAAACGAATTAGAAGCTTTCTGCACCTTTTAAGGATCGAAAATTTTAGTAAACTTGAAACTAAATAAAATTATTTAAAATGTTAGATTTGTTTATTAATTAGATAATCTAATTAAAATATAGTCGGTGATCCCAACAACAAAGGGAATTATTTATTAACGTTGATAAATGAGATTATATAATTTTAAAAAAAATAATAATAAATTAGCAATAAACAATCTGGTCTACCAAAATTTTAAAATCAAAATTTAATGAAAAACATTTAGAGATTAAAATTGATATCAAAATTTAAGAAAACTAAACTGTATTAAGTACTTGAACGTTATTTTTTGTGTTAATTGAATATCATTGCGTCAACGTCAATATTAAAAAGAATAAGTTATGTTCGAAGTATTGACAATTATCTAAACTCTGATAGTCCATGAAATTTTTATAAACAAGTAATACTGTACAATCTAAAATAAAATATTGTATATTAGTCTGGAGAATTGTATAATTTTAATCGATAAAATGAAAGAATATTTTTTACGAATGTATTTATGTTTATCATATAGATACTCTGTTAAAGACTGTTCTAAACTCAAATACTGTCGTATTGATAACTTAAACGCTAAATCTTTATTAGTCTATCGTAAACATGATATATTAATTAAATCTAAATATTGCTCGTTACATACACAAGTTATTTAAATACGTGTTCTTGTAGCCGGAAAAATAACACTGGTCTTATGGCTATTTCATTCGTACTTTAGAACTTGATTTATTTTTTATAACAGAGAGTTGGTTATATGAAAACTCTATTGTATATTGAGAGGTGAAAAGTGTTTTGTGACAGAAAAGTTCATCAAATTCTGGTGTAAGTACTTAGTATTTTTAAAAAGCATTCATCTGAATGAATTACATTTCAAAAGTAGAAAAGGAAAAAGTATAATATACGTTAAAGAGGTGAGGAAATGAATAAATAATAAAATGCCGTAAGTTATAGACGAACAAGACATTAAAGTGTAACACGATCCTGCATATCCCATTTAGAACATCGTTTAAGTGAAAGATGTAAAAATAAAATAGCCTTCGAACTATAAAATTTTACGACTTGGACATTTTCTGAAATTATTTCCTAATATAATAATCATTTAAATAAGCTTCTGCTTAGTTACTTCAAATTTCTAGATATTTTTATGCTCACAAATATCACGAAAAAAGAAATTTCTAATAAATGTTTCTTTAAGTGACTATAATAAAAATTTGAAAATGAAACTTAGAAGAATTTTGTTTGAATCTCAATAGAATTTAAGTAAAATTTTCATTGAAAGCCATTTAACACAACTCAAAATAATAATAATAATTTCTTTTATTCTAATATTGAACTTCTAAAGAAGCTATATCTACATTATAAGATAAATTTTATATAAAATATTATTTAATAATTATAACATATTGTTGAATATTAATATTTAATATGAAATAAAAAATAATCTTATTCTATTATATTAATATATTTTGAAAATTTGTTTAAGAATTTGTTTTCAAATGAGGAAGTTTTCTCTTTCATAAGAAAGGAATTTACTATATTTTTTTGCGATTTGAAAAAAACCAAGAAAAATAGGGAAACGTGAATATTACTTTCCTGGCTCTGTTATATATAAGAGAGGAAAAGTATGGCGATCGGTTTTGCATTTTTGGACTCAAGGGACGTTCAAACGTCGATAAATGCAAAAACTTCGTATATTTTCCCTGTATGGATATTAGTGTATGTGTATGTATGTGGGGAGCACGATTTTGTTTACCCACTTTGACGCTTAATAACTCTTGTGCATTTTGTCGAAAATTTCTGAAAGTTTACAGAGAGGTTTGTGTATTAGGGGGATTGGCGCTAATAAATTTTGGTGGTTAAAGGTCGAGGGTTGAGGAGATAGAGGGGGGTCGTGTATCGTATCTCGAGTCGGGTCGGACTAAATGAAAATTTTACTTGTTATTAGCATTTACAATTTTTTTTATAAAACCCATCCCTATCCTCAAAAATAAGATTTTTACCATTTTATAATAATTAAAAATATAAAAAATCTTAAAATAAAATATCATAACAGATGGCACCACACACACAGTTTTAAATATTCCCGGGAAAGTTAAGCAATTCGTTTCTGGATTGTTTTTATATAAGTTTTACTTTATATTAAATAAAGAAAAACTGAGTATAATTCGATTGGTATGATATTATTAATTTGAAGTCTATTAAATTTTTATAAAATATATTTTTCAAAAATTGTTATTTATAAAAAAATGTATGGCATATAATAACTCATTTTACATATTTTAAAATTATTTTATTTTTTTAAATAAAAATTCAGTTATGTTAAACTTCTCTGTATAAGAAAAAGGCACTATCAAAATCTTCGGTTAGTCAACGAAATTTTGAACCTTATCGTTATTATTTTAAAACTTCAAAAGATTTTAAACATTCAGGATAAAATATTAGAGAATTAAGCACAACCAGAAATAATTGCAGTTTTCTTATATGAGAAGGTCCAGAACAAAACTTATTTTTTATTTGATATTGTCATCTTCGCTAAAATCTATGGAAATGTATACTAAAATCTTAATAATACATTAATTTATAATAATAATAAATACTTTACATTATAAAATTCAAGATATCACGTTTTATATTTTCCTGAAAAATGATTTATGATGGAAAAGTACCTTTTTTGTCTGGACCTTTTCATATATCATTTTAGGGCCAGAGACGTGAATTTTCGGCTCTTGGGTTCTAGCATAAGTACCGTACCTACATTACTTCCCACGTGTTTAAAAGTCATGATTAAGCTATATGATAACGAATAATTACTAGCCCTGCATTTTTCGGAGTTATAGTTAAAATAGAGCTGAATTTATCTTCTCAACCGAAAACATAAAAATTGTTTGGAAATATTTTGCGAAAGAATAAAATAAAAGTAAAGCTATTTACAATAAAAGGTCGAGATCGTTATGTTTTAATTATGCTACTGTAGCTTTGAAGTACGTGTAAGAATAATAATATCATATTTTGATTGTTTTAGTTTATAATAATTTTTATCACATCGTTATATTGCGAATGGTGATTTTAAATGTTCTCTCTCTCTCTCTCTCTCTCTCTTTTAGTATAGTTTTCGTTACTACATAATATCCCGTTTCTGCGTGGAAAAACTTTAAGAGAGCAACTTTATTTCAATAAGAATTTCGGTCACTTTTTGGCTTGTTCTGTTGAAAACATCAAGCGATAATTTGCGTTCCTTTACGTTTTATTTTCATAAGCCAATATAAATAAAACGCAAAGAAATAGAGAATACTTCTTGGTTTTTCAATTAAAAGAGACAAACCCAAATAATAATAACAATGCCGAAATGTATATTAAATAAAGTTGTTAAAGTTTCGATTTAAAACTTTTTCATGTTGTTGAAACAGATTATAAAGTATCAATGATTTGGCCTGTACTAAAAGGGAGAAAAGTTCTATGAAGTTTGCAATGTTTTTAATCATTTTAAATGCTTTTTATTTATTCACAGATAAGAAATTTTCGAAATAAATATTAATTCTTTGTTCCTCTAGGTCCTTCAATATTTCAAATTTGTTTATATGTTATCTATACTCACAGGTAAACTCAGCGCTGGTAATCTTATAATCATTTTTTGAAGATAAATATAAAAAACTTGTTTAAAAAGTTGGTTATCCTACACTCAGAAAAAGAAGAATGAAGAAACCAGTTGATAGTAAACACTGCAGATATATCTAATTCAATAAGAAAAATATTAGAATTAGGGATGAACTTTAACAAGTGAAAATAAAGATGTTTTATATTATTCTTAACTGTTTTTTTTTTCTTTTGCCAATTCGAAGCTACACCAATATATTAAGTTCTATTTATAAACAATGTCTGCGTAGACAATATATAAACAGAAGTAAAATTTTATTTTCTAGAAATTTTTTAAGAAATTATGAAATTTATTTTGTCAGATAATTTAACTATATGTTGATAATCAATCCAGTGTTATCAAATTTTTATCAGATATTCAGTATTCATTTCATAAAGGAATTTTGCCATATAAAGTTCGAAATTGAAAATAATAAACGGAAAAAATAAAAATATTATAATAATATTCAAACACGAAGAGATAATAGAAATGAGAATATGTTTCATATTAAATTCTGCTTTCAAGAAAATATTTGAAATTTAATCTGTACTATACAAATATTTAAACACCCTCTCATATTGGCGAACAGACTCTTATAGCAGAAGTATTATCAGAGCTATTTGCGCGAGTTCAAGATGAGAGAGGGGCCAAAAATCAATCTTTTAAATGAAAAATTTTATGCTGAAATGATATAAATGGAAGATTCTTTTCATAAGGTACAAAATATCTATTTTTAATAAATTTATTCATATAATTTTGCGGCTTCCAGAAAGGGAGAGACCCGGCTAAATCCTCCCGGGAAATATTACAAATGATTATCATTTTTCATTAGTCTACTAATTTTTCCCTAATCTAAAAGTTAGTTATTTACTTTCGTTAATATAAGTTTTTAATTGTATCAATCATAATTAACTATTTTAATTTTTCTAGTCCCCTTTTGGTTTTGCAGGCCCATCTCTTTGAAACACCTATTGCACTCTACTTTCTTTACAAACTTCCAATCACTTGTCGATCATGGTTTACTGATTTGGTCATGGTGGCTCCCTCCCTTTTAGAGAAAATCTTATAAAGACTCTATAAAATTTACCTGATATTAAATAAACCTTGCAACCTACCAATCTACCAATTACCCATTACGTAAATGTTGCCAGGTCCAGACTGAGTTTTCCTTTTTTTTTTTTTTTGTTTAACGAATGCGTCAAATACTTTGATCGGTTATTATATTATAAATACTTTAATGGTTATGTAGTACAGCCCCAATGGCTTCACTTAAGAACACAATAGTTAAACTTGCGTAACTTATCATGTATTTTTACGCCATTTTATGTCATAAAGCTATTACTTGTATTGCTATCGTCATAGAGGTTAGAGTAAACATTGGTAAATTCGTAATAAAATTAATTATTCTTTAATTATCGGACATAGCATTTCCATTTACAAAATATAACTATACTATTAAAGGGGTCGTACTTTAAAGATAACAGCATTGCTTTTTGTGATTATGAATCTATTTATATCTTAATTTTCTATGGTATATTTCTTGCGTACGAGTGATATCAATGTGATAATACATTGCTAATTTCGTTAAAGGATACTTTAGCCTATATATTGTTAATTAAATTAACTTTTATTGTAGTGTGTATAATGTTTTCTCGTACATTTTTTATCTGTGAATATACGTACTGTACATGTACATGCGTACGTGTACAGCACGTATACAGTACAGTACGTGTACAGTACACAAAATAACTTCAGTCTTCATCTGAATCGATAGCACATCTTTCCCTTCCTCCTATAATGTCTAGCATTTCGTGTAATACAAAATCAAACAGAAACTACATTGCACCTATTGTGCCCCGTATTTTAAACATTTTCATTAAAATTGTGACCATATACTCTTTAGATGCCTTGTATATTAAACGTTTTTTTTTCACTCACCATCCTTGCGGTTTTAAAAAGTACCATTTTCATATTGACAATATTTTGATGGCATCTCAAGTACTAATTTCGTGATATATCGATTATATGATTATTTTATCGTACTTCCTTTTTCACCTAAACAATATGAAAGAAGATCAGGATACGTTTAACTAACATTATCTATAAGTTACATATATTATTATTTTACTTCTCTAATCGACAATAATTAATTATTAAATAGTCATTGTGTTTGATGTGTTCTTAATTTATTGATATATCAAAGAATAATTCACTTACCTTCAACAATTTTTTGCAAATTTAAGATAAAACTTATACAAATTTCAAATTTCTTCTTATAATAGAAAACTTTCTGCTAACAGTTAAAAAGTAACAGTTTACTGAAACGAACAAAATTTCAAATCTCATCTTACATTACTTATTTGATGAATTTAAAAAGTAGCACGAAATTCAATATCACAGAATAACCAATGTTTACCCTACTTCTATTGCAATTCACAAAATATGAATAATCTCGAATTTGTACTAGTTTTAATGCTTTTATTGTATCTTTTAACTTCATTTCGTGTATTTGTTAAGGATTTCATAGATGTGCGGGGGTAGATCTAAAGTCTTAATAAGACTTTTCCTATTGTATTTAACTTGTAAGATTAAAACTAATTGTATTTATGAAGAACGACTTAGAATAAACTAGTACTGATCTTAAACATCGATAGTGCTTTAATTTTAGTGAATATGAAATACTGTATTCTGATTAAGTAACAAATAATTAGTATCACAAGATGATCTCTAATGAATCATTTCATTGATCAAGTTTGAGAAAATTTTAAAGATATTTTCTAAGGTTTGGAACGTAAACAGTCAAGATATACATATAACAAAACTACATACAGATCAATAATTTGATTTAAGAGCATAAATTTTAATAGATAAAGAATATTTTCTACCATTATCTTGTAGCTGGATAATGATATTTTTTTCAGATTTTAAAATTTGGTCATTTCAATGGTTCTAATATTAATTCTTTTTATTAAAATCCTGTATGTTTCTTTTATTAATTGTTTTTGTTAATGTTTGCGTAATCAACTAGCATTTTTTTAAACAGTATAATTAATTATGTTCAGTTATTTTTTCGCATTTATAAACAAAGTTGATGACAATAGATTGAATTTGGCATGGAATTTTTGGAATGCCAATTATACGCATGAAAATTAAAGGCTTGATTAATACAAGTTATAATGAGGAAAATCGATACAAATTCGATTATTCCAAAATATTTATATCTTGAAATAAAAATTTATATTCTACTCAATTCGACTCATAGATGTTTAAGTATTGATATAATTTTTCTTGATGTTTTTGTCATAAATAACATTAATAAGTTTTGTTTCGACAATTTAAAAATTTTATTTTTGACATTTTCTATTATTATTATTATTATTATTATTTTTATTTTTCGTAATATGGGATATTCCCGTTACAAGGGGGAACATAAATTAACACATTTGATGGTTAACATTAATAACAGTATTTATCTCGAATTACAAAAAGATATTTTTAATTAAGTCTCATTATCAGATTTGTTACTGACCTTCCCGGACAATTTAACATATTTAGTAAAAAAATTGTATAATCTTGTTATTATAGTTGGGCTCATTTGAAACAACTTTTTATAAAATTCACTAGTTGATTTACTCTCAGATAAAGTAGAAATACCGTATTTTTGCCTAATCTCTGTACAACCTCTACATGTACATATTATATGGAAGATCGAAATTTGCTCCTGACATAATTTACATGTTTCTCTGCTGATCCTTATATAATTCTGATCCACTAATATATAAAAACTGTTTAGTCGGAGCTGCATATAAAATTTTTTAATTATAAACGGTAGGTGAAAATTGATGTATTCGTTTGAAGGAGGAAAGTTTAAATTCTCCATATACCAGGGATGGAATTTTGAACTCTGTAATTTAAGTATTTCTTGATGAATAGAATTGTTAAACACATTTTCTATTAACGTACGGTTACCAAATTGCCAGTCTTCTTCTGTATTTCCAAATAAAATAGGAGAAATTCCATATTTAGCCAGCATTTGACTATATTTAGTAAACCAATTGTTGACATAATTTTTCTTTGTTTCTGTTAGACTTTTCAGATTATTTAATATGGTCTTAATCCAAGGATGATCACTGTTAATCATTCTTTTATAAAATTTTTGTATTCTTGATACCAAATAGGGCTCCAATTGTAGTCGGTTTGTGTCATGTCGTATGGCATATCCAGGGACTGTTCTATCTATCCCATATATTTTCCTTATATATTGTAATTGTATTATTTCAAATCGAGTAATCCATTCAATTCCCCATATTGGGAAAGCATAACATATCGAGTTCATCACTATTGCCGAAAAAAGTTGCATTTGTTTTTGAATTGAACTAATTTTTATTTTGACCAATAGATATATAAGGTTATTAATTAGTTTATTAGCTTTATTTCTCATATTTTTAAAGTGGGCTTCGAAAGATAAAGTTGAAGTTATATTAAGCCCCAAGTAAGAGGTCTCCTCTGTAAGCTTCAATTTCACATTTAAAAGGTAAAAATTATGGTCTTGTTTCGCCAGTCTTCCTCCTCTCCTGAAAATTTGAATATATGTTTTGCTTGGGTTAATTTTCATCCCAAGTTGTGTAAAGTACTTCTGCATTAAATTAATTTTTCTCTGTAGACCAATTTTTGTATTTGAAAGTAAAACAATATCATCTGCATATTGTATTGAGTGGATTACACAATTTCCAATTCTTATTCCATCCTCTGCTTTATCAAATTGTTTATTTATATCAAATATGAAAAAGTTAAACAAAAATGGCGATAATGGGTCACCTTGTAACAGACCCCCAAAAATATCTATGGGGGAGAAGACAGTTTTGCCAGATTTTATAGTAACATGATAATGACCAAATAAAAATTTTATGGCATTTATGAATAAGATATCTGCTCCATTTTTTCCTAGTTTTTCACTTATTAATTCTATTGAAACTGAGTCAAAGGCCTTCTCCAGATCTAAAAAAGCAGCGTAAACTTTATGCCTTTTCCTAGATAACTGAATTTGAATAATTGATACCAATATAAAAATGGCTATTTCTGTACCACCGTTTTTAGCGAAAGCAAATTGAGTATCGGACGTCAACTGTTTTTCTTCTAGCCATTGATTAAATCTTTTTGCGAGAATAGCTGTAAAAACCTTCCTTAAAGTTGATAGTATTGCAATGGGTCTATAATTGCTTGGGTCTGTGCAGTCTCCTTTTTTATATATCATTCTAAAGTATGCTGAACGCCATGAATCTGGATATTTATTATTTTCATACATGTAATTAAAGCTAAGCGCTATTAAGTCAATTGCTTCAGGTGGTAGTCTTTTTAATAAACAATTGGGAATTGAGTCAGGACCTGTGGCCGTGGTTTCTTTTAGTTTGTTAATAGTTTTTATTATTTCTGAGGCCAGAATTGGTATATTTATTATCCTCTCCTCCCTGTACAAACCTATCTGTTCTTGATCTGGGTAAAAATTAATATTAGTTAATTGTCTTTTTCCAAAAAACTTGATCCATTTATCAAATCCAATAGGGTCTTGTTTTTCGTTACCTTTCCTCAAACGGTATTTTTTCACAGTCAACCAAAAAAATTTGTTGCTTTTGTCAGTCAATAGTTTTTGATTGATTAAATTGAAGTATTTCTTTTTCTTCGCTTTAATAAGATTTATATAGCTCTTCTTGGTATTTATATAATCAATTAATTGATCTCTTGTTCTAAACCTGCGAAAAGTTGCTAATTTAGTTTCCTTTCTTCTCTTTGCTCTGTAGCATTCCATATCAAACCAGTCTTGCTTAAATTTGGATTTTATTTTATCTAAATATCTATTCTTATGATGATTTGGTTCTATCTTATATTCATTAAATATTTTTATTAAACTATCATATAGTTCATTAGTCTCCATTTTTTCAATTAACTTAATTCTTCCTCCTATTTCAGTTTCAAACTTTCTTAATTTGAATCTGTCTCTCGCAACCTGCTCTTTCTCTTTAATTCTTGCCTTTTCATATTTTGATTTGATTGAATCATCTCTAATAATCAAGTGTACAGGGAAATGGTCAGATAGGTCGTGGTCTAATACTTTAAATTCTTCACAATAATCTAGTATGGCTTCAGAGCACATTATGTAATCAATTACCGATGCTCCTCTTGATGACATAAAAGTATGCCTACCGGGATAGTCTTCTTTTGTACGACCATTAAGAATGTATAAATCATAATTTTTAACGAAATTTAATAATAGATTCCCTTTAGGATTACTACCAGAGTCATGACTATTTCTTAAGTTATAAATTGTTTGATTATTACCCTTATAATAGGAATCATTATAGTATTGCAATGGGTCTATAATTGCTTGGGTCTGTGCAGTCTCCTTTTTGTGCATTGTTCTCCGGAGTAATGTGTTGATTACTGATAAACATTTGGAGGTAACTGACCTTCATGATTTCTTACAAAACATTATAGAAAATTTAATGGACTTCATGACAGACATGCTCGAAGAATTCAAAACTGAAGAAAATTTTGAACAGATTGAATCATTAAGCTTATTTGACTATTCTTCAGACATTCCCGAAGATAATTATCCTTACAATCAACTACGCTTTGTGCCTTGAACTATAAGGTGTTAAATCTCGTAATAAGATGGAATTCGTATTGTGCATTGCATTTTAACAATTAGTGTAATGGATGCTCTGCATTGAAATCCTGGTGCAAACATTTTATTTCAAATTTTAAATTTAAAGTTGTATTTAACTTTTTTACTATTGACCCGGTGATTTAAATGCAAGAATAAAAATTCTTGCATTTAAATCACCCATGATTATCCAACAAGAGGTAAAATGCATCCAATCCATTATAACCTTTTCCATTTCTTGATATAGATTTTGTAGCGTTTGATAAGGTGGAAAATAACTTACTATTATTGCCAGAATATTATCTGATTGATTATTAAATTTAGGAGACTCCAATTTAATTAATGAGAATATAAAGTAAGTTGTTGAAAAACTATAAATCATTTCACCCAGAGATTTTTTCATTATTAACATTATTCCTCCTTTTGGTCGACCTACACCTAGATTTTTTTCTGCTGGAACTTGTAAATATTCAAAGGCCTGGAGAAGATATTCCTCATTTGTATTTAGTTTATTGACCCACGTTTCCTCCAATCCTATAATATCATACTTCGTTAAGATTTTATCAAAATAGCAGGCGGAAAACTTATTTCTAAGTCCTTGAACGTTCCAAGATAAAATTCTAATATCCGAATCTTTAAATTCCTCTATATTAACTTTGTCAGGTTCTCTATTTAGATTACTCAACATCTTAATACCATTATTATTAGAGGAGCTTAAATATTGATAGTTAACTCTAAAAAAGTTTTAGTATCAACTAAACAATTATTTATGAAACTATATGTTATTTGCTTATTCTTATATATTAGATAGTCATTTCTAAGAAATATCTGTTCACCTTTTTTCTTGACTTCTTTATAGTATGGGAGGATTTTTGCTCTACGGTTTCTGGATTCCTGTGTCAGGTCGGATGACATACGTATATTTTTAAATGGCTCTTCTAAGGATACTTCTTTATTTTTATAAAAATTTGAAAGTATTTGATTTTTTCTCTGGACCTTGTTCAGTGTAACTTTCAATATTGATGGATCTTCTTTTTTTATTATGTGAATGTCCAGAATTTCCTCTTTTTTGAATTCTGTTATCTTAATATTCTCTCGGAATAATTGTGTAAGACATTCTTTCAAGTTTGTATTTTCTGTTATCGCTAATCCAAATAACATTAGATTACATTGGTTAGTTATATTTAAAATGGTATTTACCAAGTATTGTTGGGCTTCTATTTTTCTATCTAAGTCTGGCACTTTTGTTTCCAATAGGTTTAAATTATGCTCTAACGTACCAAGTTTAGCTTTAAATTCGCTTATTTCCTGGTGAATTAAATTTATTTCGGCTTTAAGGTCCAATATTTGTACTGTGATAGAGTTATGAGAGTCTTGTATCAACTTTGAAAGTTGTTGTAGAGTAGTACATGACGAACTGTCTTCTGTCTCTACCAATTCGGAAAAATTTTCTAACCTTGTTTCTTCATCCTTCTCCCTCTCTATTTCAGCTATTTTCCTCAGCTTTTCCATCTCCTTAAGTGTAGTTGGTTGACGACGGAGCATTGTATCTACACATGCATCCTTGGACACCTTAACGGCACTTGAACTTCGTGTCAATGGAGGTCGTCCTCTCTTTGTCGGTGAATGAGATAACGGCCCTGGATTTTGTTCTACTCCTGCCATTATTAATTTTAATCTAATTACTAACCATAAACAGTTCGACAATAACCACCAAGTTAACAATTGATTTAATTTTTTGGCACACCAAAGATACTCCAACGCAATTTGCGCCATCTTGGTCGAAGGTCTGAAGCGCCCCCTCATTTTTGACATTTTAGTTACTTTTATTATCAGTGTGATGTTATTAATTTGATTTTTATTTTAAAAAATTTAAGAAAAAATGTGTTCTTCCATCAAAAATATGTGAGAAATTTATCCATTCTAAAAAACAAATGGTTAGATATTTCAACACTTTTAAATTTACTTTACTTCTGACTCATAGATATTTTTATTTCAGTTTGATGCTGTAATTATAAGACTGTGAAATTAACCATTTAATGAAATCTCTTAGATATACTGTCCCCCAGAAGTTTTATTCCTATCTGCCGGACTTTTTAAATATTTTACTCTGTACTTCCTTCTTTTTTCCCTTCCTTCTAGAATGAAACTCTATTTTCATCTCTGCAGATAAATCAACTGTTAAATATCGAAGAGACGTTCCATTTATAGAGATACTTTAATGTAAAAGTATCTATAAAGTTAATGGACACTGTGCTTTTAATCTGTTCTTTTTTTATTGAAAAACAGTCCATGCAAAATTTTAGCTAGAACTGCTGACTTACATCTCAGATTAGTTCTTTGTCAAACTGAATTATGATCGAAGAACTGTGTATATTAATTAAAGTTCTTTAATGATAAATTAATTTTCATGCAATGAAATAATAAAATTCATAAAAATGAAATTAATATAAGATCATCAATATTAATTTCATATTCATTTATTTTTTGTTAATGAAAAGAAGTTGCATTTTGTTTAATTTCTCTCTTCCTTTTTTTCTTTTAAAAAGAGTAAAGAAAAATGGAAAAGTTAAAAAATATATAAAACAGATAAATTGTTATTCTTCTCTGATCTTTAACTTTTCCGCATTTTCTTTCTTATATAATTTTCCTCATAAACTCTATTTATATTCTTCTAATACTAATAAAAAGAATCGTAAATAGTGAGCAATTATTATATAATTACATCTAAATTCTAATCTCTCAAATTTCGAAAATTTGTAAAAGTTTTTATTATGCTAATTTTGAAGTAAAAATATTCAGATAATATAATCATAAATATTTATGATAATATAAAATAGAAAAAAGTTTTAGAAGAAATTTCATCAATAGCAGGTGTTGTTAGAATGGTACAGATTATATATATAAAGAAAAATAAATAAATGTTATCAATAATTAATGAAAACGTTAATAAAAATAAGAAAATTTATAAAAATCTTTTAAAATATTTATTAANCCTCCATGAAAAATGTAAAAAAATCATCAATATAAATAATATATTTATAATATTTTCATTTTACACTGTTAATGAAAAACATTTATACAGCACATATTTAAATTCTTAAAATATACCGGAAGAATTAAAATATGTAATAGTTTTTCTGCATATTTTGGTTGATATTAATGAGAAAAGATGAAAATAGAAATCAAGTAAAGAAACGAATAATTTAATATGAAAATATTTAATTTATGCAAATTAATGAGTTAATATATATATGAAAATAGTTTATTTTCATATAAAAGCATTTTAAGTAATAATATTGTGCTGCTATTCTTAATATATATGCCAATTTTGGACATTTATGAAAAAAGATCTAATTTTTAACATTGGAATTTTAAAAAATAATAATAATACATTTCAAACATAAATATCTAAATTTCTATTGAATTAATTAATACAGACAAAACATGTTTATTAATAACTATTTACAGGAAATCAAATTCAAAATACTGATTTTATTCGTAATTGTAGGCTTCGTTTTCTTTCTTCTTCTTATTTGTGTAATAATATACGACAACAGCTATAATTACAATCGTTTGAATTAGCGTCAATATTAAGAGGACAATAATGTTAACATTGGAATCTCGGTTAGAAATTTTTTCTAACAGTAATGGGTAACTTTCGTTGTTGGTTCCTCTCCAAATAGTGCACATGTGATAGACCATGACGTCCGGATTGAAAGAATGTATATCGAAAGGTGCACTCGTCCATCCGGGGTCACAGTGGCACCATCCGTAAGACAAATTGGCTTTTCCATTGTGACAATCTACGTTTAAAGGATAACCGTGCATCTTACTTAAAGCTGTACTCACTTTGCCTTCCTTAAACCATTTCAAATCGCTTTCTGTTAATTTGCTACTTAAATTCCGACAAGTGTTACTTTCTGGAATGTAAACAATGTCTGGCAGATTTCTTTCCGTTTCCGAAACGCATTCTGTAACTTTTTGGCAGCGGCGAGTCGTGTGATTAAAATAATTACGTTTTCCGCTGTACTTTATCAAACAAATAACTGGCAAACAGTCGTTTAACGGATTTTCATCAACGCTCGAACATTCTTTTATTTCTTTGTTGGCGAGATAGTCCGATAGTAAAGGAGGAATTGGTTGATGTTTCTTCGGTAGCAACGTTTCAAAATTAATATTATATTCCATTTTATCATTGTTGGATGAAATAAAAACTTTGCAAGAGCCTTTTCTATCGTGAAGGTATAAATTAGGATACATAAGTGTTAAACTCCTAGTATCCCCGTGTTTCAATTCGCCTATTTCTCCTCCAATCAATTGCATAGTTTCGCAATCCGTTTCTTCTGCAGTTATTTTCTGACAACATTGTTCTCCATTCACCCTTAATTTCAATGTATCTGTACCAACATTTGTTATAGTTATATAAAAAATCATCACTTGATCTTCTCGTTTTAATTTCATTATGCCGCTATCCTTGATGACAATTGTAGGATTTTTATAGTTTCTTGACTTAGTATTTTCAGTCCTATTGTCCCGTTTTATTCTTAACATTATATTTTTTATGACTTTTGAAACAGGATTCGAGTTTTTTAGGTGATTAGTAAAATTGCCTTTTTCTATTAATTCTTGAGTTGTAATAATTTTCGCTCTTGAATTATAATTAACTAAAAATATAAATAAAATAAATAGTACAGGTATTTTGACCGAAAAATGTCTAAATTTCATCCTCGGCTTCACTTTCTCAATTAATTCTTATTGTTGATATACAATAACAATACATCAATAATTATGAATAACAATAAAAAATTTTACAGTATTTCATTATTTTGAACAGAATAAAAATAAATTCATTTTACGAAAAAGAAAAATGTATCTTTATTTAACTTATTGTGTTGTTTTTCATGCATTTTATAATGTAATGCTCTGTAGTAGGGCACTACCACACTTCTAATGTTAAAGTACCGATTTGATCATTAATATCTCAAATACCAACGAACCGTTTGGATGAAATTTGAAATATTTAGTCTACGCGATGTGGACTACGGAAGTGTTAAATTTTGAATAAATTCGTCGGAACGTTCTGGACTTACGCAATCTCAAATTTAGCATTTTTTCCACTAGGTTTACAACGAAAGAGATTTTCGCGGTACCGGAAAATCTAGAATGAGTCTGCGTATTATTAATAGAGCTTGACCACCTCTTTCGTGGTTCTTTTGAAGGTTTTATTTAAAAATATTGAGTATTTATAAAATTTTAGACCATTTTTAAAATATGAACATTGATCGACCGTCTACTATGTATCGTGAGGTTTTGCGATTACTCTTAATCTATTAATTAATACAAGCGTAATAATTTAAAATAGAACTTAAACCCTTTGTACGATCTGCACCAGATCTTATATATTTATTCTCCGCGACACTAAGGAAAGTATAGACTACCACGTAAACTTGGACAGCCCCTCTTATTAATTCCTAACCCCCTTTTCCCGATCTGCACTAAATTTTATATATTTATTCTCTGAGACACAGCATAATGGTATAAAGTGTCTACTTTGACAGTTGTTTCCATTATATTATGAAGTTATTCATGACTGAAAAATACTTGAAATCCCATTTAAAAAAAATTAAAAAACTGATGAAACCAGGTTTAAAAGTAGAGCTCAGGAAACATCTAAATAAAGTTAACTTTTGAAAGTTGTGGCATAAGAATAGTGGAAACAGATTTGACAGTAAGACTCAATATGTAAATATAGTGCACATTGGACAGACTACAACTACATGAAGTTTTTCAGGGAGCCATCATGATGATAATAAATCGGAAAAATAAGCATCGTCACAGAAAAAGGCTTCCAGCTTTACTTTATACTGCTTAAAGATGTTCTAACGTTCAACCAAAGTAATGGAGTGCAACGACTTTAAGACACAAAGTAAAGCTCGATCTATAAAATATCTATATATTTTTATGTATGGCTGACAAGGGTCTTGTGTCTCGAAATGCATACCAGTAATAATGTTGCATTCTGATGATAGAAGTGTCATTTTGATGTTACCAGTAGTAGCGTGTTATCTCTACTATAGTATTTGAGATATTAGTTTCAACAATTTTCGAGACAAGAAGCTCTTTTATAATACTACTGTAATGAGTTTAGATACATTCTTACGTAATAAAAAATACAATGCACGCAATTTAAATAATTTTATAATGTAATCATTATAAAATGTTTTCCTATCTAATAAATTTACGGCATGCGTAATGAAGTATTCAGATATGAAATTACCTTCATGAATAATAAATTCAATGTTTCTAAAATTAGAATTTATTTATTTATTTTTTAAATTTTATATTAAATTCAATTTTGCGGAACTTTCACTTTACCATAGGAAATCAGTTATAAAAAGGAAAATTATTGCAAATTAAAATTAAATTTGTAATTTATTCAATACTTCTTTTTAATAATCAAAATCCCTGCAAGTTACTAAGGAATAATTTGTTAAATTTGCATTTGTAAATTCTAAAAAAAATTTATTAAAAAATGTCTTGCATAAAAAGTATATACAGTTGTCCCTTGATAATCCGACAGGTATGGGACCAAAGATGTGTCAGATTACCAAAAGTGTCCGGATTACCGAAAATAATTACATATTTCGCATTGTTTTGCTAGCAGTAACTTACAATATTCTCTACTCCAACTGTTCGAACAGAACTGCTCACATAAAACACACGAAATGTGTGTCATCGAGTAAGAATTGGATGGGGAGATTCACATCGCGACATGCTTCTGTGCAAGCAGACACGTAACGGGGACGGGTACCTTGACGGGAGGTGCGTCGGACTACTGAGCATGTCGGATTAAAAAACGTCGGACTATAGAGGGATAACTGTATTTAAAAATAAATAATTTATTGTAAAACTTTGACTTTCTACATTAATAGTTTTTATTAGATTATTAATTAATAATAATTAGTAAAGCTAATAAACATGTGAGATTATTTGAGGAATAATTTTTTGTTTTTTCAGTTCTGTTCTGATTCTGTTTCAATCAGATGTCTATTGCACGAAATATCCCATCAGTACAGTTATGGACTAGGCAGTTTTTAATTTCGTCCAATTGAAATGTACAGAGAACAGTTCTTTCTGTCGTTTTGGTAATCGACCATTTAAATATTTTTAACAGATTTTGATTCATATGCAAGTTTCTATACTCATGAATTGTTCACTCTTTGAATGTCTTCTTTTATTTTAACCAATATTTTTGAGCATCTTCGAATATATTTTTGTTTTAAGAATTTGTCCAATTTCTTCATTTTTCTTTTAGTACATTTTCATAACCTACCAAGACCTTAGAAAACTTGTTTCTTTTTTACATCTCTTCTCTTTTAGTTTCTCCTCCATAGTGGAAAATAAGCTTAACTGTAATGTTATGTCGTTGCATCCGTTTCTTTATTTATGTATTTTGCATTTATGTATTTATGTACATTTATATAACCCGCTATTCGATTTTATATGATTGATGATTTTCAGATCCATGCCATTATTTATAATAACGTTCCTAAATATTAAATTTGTTTAATTTTTATGTATTATATACATGATTAAAGCTTTCGTCGCAATGAAAAGACGTTTCCTAACAAATATTTGGAAAGCTTTACTAAATTATAATGACATTAATTAACTATAAAGTTAATATAAACTTATTTAAAGGGAATACTCATAATTAATTGACAAATTTATTCAATTGTTTATAATTGTTTATGTTTGAAAACGTAACAGCTAAATTATTCAGCAGACTATGATGTTATTCTTCTGTCACATGGGATCAGCGTTTGAATCGAATTAATTTTATTTTAGTATTGGAGAATGAGGCTCAGTTCGGGACATCAATCTCGAATTTCCATTTGTACTAAGCTAACTGTATTATCGATCATGCCTTCTCTTAATGCGTATGATTGTGATTGATCAGACAGATCCATATTAACAAATTAGTCAATGTAATGTAATAAAGTAAATATTAAAATAGCACATATTTTTTAGTAATAGATTTATTACTTCGTTAGTTATTGTTTATACTGTATAAAGGAAATCAACAAATTTTATGGATTTACTGTAAGTTTAGCACAATTAGCGTTTGTTAAGGTAGAATAATAGATTTTACACATATGCTTGGTAGATTAAAACAACAATGAAAGCAAGCATTACAATAAAATTAACCAAGTGAACTTCTTCTACATTTTATCTCAGAAAACTATTTACAAGTTTTATCAGATTTACTCCGTTTAGCGTTTAAACGAGCCATAATGTTGGCGAGCTCTTCATAAACGACAAAAGTAAAATTTCTTCACTTAAAAAATGAGGCTTCCCTGTGGTCGATTGGATAAATCCACTGAACACTGGTAGCTGGGCGCGGTTCATCAGATTATCCACGTGGTATTTTCCGGGTTTTTTCACTTGTCTAACACTTAAATAGGGGCCCTGTTTTCCATAAAATATCTTTTGGAAGACAACCCTCCATGATAGTTTATCCATGTGTTACGTTGCCTTATCAATCCATCCATTCATCACATCAGATATGAAGTATAGACTAGCAAATTTGTTGTTATGAACACAGAAGAGTATTTTTAGATGACAACTTCGTATAATTTAAAAATTAAAATTCAGTTAATCAATATTATTTCAAATTTCAATAAGTTTAAATGGAATGAGACTCAAAATAAAATTAATTAAACGATATATATATATTATACTGTACAATACTTATATTTATATTTCTTTCCAGAATCATAAAATACTTCTATAGTTGTAACCATGAATAGACGATGAGACTAATATTCATCAAAAGCAATACATACAAATAGTCTATGTATATAAGTGAAAATTGATATAGTAAATGTTATTGTTAATAAAAATGCTTTACGAATTCAATATTAATATTAACAGTGAAAATATCAATTATTAAACAAAATATCTGGTTTTGCTTTTTTGTGAACGTTCTTTTTATAATTATAAAAACAGTTTTGAGAATATTTTAAAGATAAAATAACATCTTCGAGAATTCTTTCTGATTTTCCAAGAATATTCGTTATATAAATTATAAACTATATTTATACTATATTTTGTATAACAAATCTCTTGAGAATAAAATAAATCACCCAATATTGATGATTCATTTGCGTTTTTATTTATTTCATTTTCATAATGGAAAATTTTAATATGTAAAATGGATACTTTTCACGCCCGACATAAAATAAACACTTGCTTTTTCTAGTTATTCGATAATGGAGAAAAAAAGTATTTTTAAATGACAACTTCGTATAATTTAGAAGTTACAATTCCATTGATCAATATTATTTCAAATTTCAATAAGATTAAATGGAATATATTGAATTTCAATCCATTTCGAAGATTAAAATACAGAAAATTAAATAAATTTAAATATTTAGCTGCCGTAAAATTAATTGAAAAATTTACATTTAATTTATAAAAGATTATTCCTAATATCCACTTCTTTAAAAGTTAACGGAGAAAAGTTATTATTTTTCTAGCATTAGACATCAAGCTTCATTTACTAATAGGAACATGTCCAACGTAAAGTGACATTATGGTAGAAATGACGAAATTCATGTAAATTTAATATGGAATCGAAATATCAATTTTTTTTCTTTCTTCTAAGTAAAATGAATAATGAGTTGGTGTTAAATAATGGTTAAAGCATTGTTTATGAAATTGAAACTGTTTGCATGCTCTGAATTATCTACACTTTTCTTTATTATGCTTTTTTATTACTTAAATATTTTTATATATTTGAAAACAGTTTTTAGTATAAAAAATATCTTAAGCATGCAAAATCATTATTTTAAATACAGTAAATATAAGAAATGTATAATACTGTATTGTGGAAGAAATATTAAATATATTTTAATAAATTAGAAATATTTTACTATGCTAAATATTTTTATAGATATGAATGCAAATTAGACAATGGTTACAATTATATTTACATTTATAATTAGAAGAAAACTATTCCTTTCAGTTGTTTTCATTATAAAATAGCATTAACTTTTACTTAAAGCTGTAAACGATGATTTAAGCATTTGTTTTTCCCTTCAAACTTTATAGCAAAATGCTAAGGACTAAATTTCTTTTGAAAGTAATTCATATTTGTTATAAATTTTAGAGTTAACAATATTAATAATTATTTAAAATATGCACAAAATTGGAAAAAATAATAAATGTCTTCATATTTCATCCTTTTTACCACACAACGAACAAAGTCGACCTTTTATTAGTCTACTCATCTGCCTCGAGTCTGCTATAAAGATTGTTGTGTTCCCGAGGAATTAAAAGGACAAAATATGAAGACATTTATCGTTTCTTACAATTTCTTTAATACTTTTTTTTTTACATTTTATCTTATCCTGGTCATTTAATTAATTTATTATTATTATTAAATTGCTAGCTAAAAACATTTCATTTTTAATTTTAAGTTATTTTTTCCTATTTAACAATAATTGATGTAACTGATTATATTAAATAATAAGTATTAGGTATAATGTTTATAATTGAAGTGAGCTTAAAAATATATAAGTTTTAATAACCATGTTAGAATACAGTTTATTAACAATTAAGATAAGCATTTTTGCTTTACTGTTATATTCAGTATTCTCAGGAGTAGCATCATATCCACAAACAATAGCATTAAATTGTTAACCCTTGATAACACTTGTTATAACATTGGTTACTAATATTTATGCATTTATAATTAAAATCTTTATTAAATATCCTAACTAATGTTTCAAAATTACACAGATAATTTAGTTCAGAATTTAACATCCAAAATATATACTGTACTCTGCCTTTAGTCAAGAAATCCAACTTTTTTTTTTTTGTTTGGACTGCAATTTGAAAAAATTGAAGACCTATAAATTCCCACTGTTGTCTGTCTTACTCTCCTTTAATCTCAAAAACAAAGGTTAACAGCTGGATGGCTGAGTGGTCGAGATGGTAGCCTAACACTCTGGGGAGGAACCTAGGATCCAATCTGGATGAGTCAAAAAATCTCCAGGATTTTTCAGGTAATAGTCTGTCTGGATATGTTAAGCCCTGTCCCTCACCACCCAGCCTCCCCATTGTGGGCCTGGCCAAACCCATAATGGACTTGCTAAAACAGACCCTCTTAGTGCCCACAAGGCAAAAAGATTTTTTAAAAATCTCAAGAATGTTGTTAGATAAATGAAAGTTAAGACCAGATATGGAAAGCTTAGGGGCAGTGGTCCCTAATTAACTTTATACAAACTTCTGGTGTAGACCAGAAGGCAAGTGATTTCAATTCAAAAATTTTCCCCCGAAAGGAGTTAGAAAGGTGACTGGCATGACTCTATTGTTTAAGGAAAAGTATGATGTACAGGGGCAAGCCACTACTGACTTGAGGTGGAGAGCATATATATTANCGACTGTTTTATTCTCTAGTTACAACAATGCTAAATCCAAATTTTATCCTTTCTTTTATTCTATTTGATCTTCGATGAAAATATATTCTTCACTAACAGCCTTATTTCTCACAAAGTTCTTAAAGATCGAGAAACAAACACTTACAAAGCTGCTCAGAAATATAGGTAAACCAAATTTACACAACTCCTCAAATTTTTGGACGTACGTGGCAAGCGATCTTTATCCTCTTTTTAACTGAACAACATGTGAAATGTAGTATTTTCGACCTGCTCTAAACGCTTACAATTGTAACTGTAGTTATATTCGAAATAGGAGGTGAGATAATTTTATCTCCCTCTTTTAATGGGTATAATAAATTTACTGATAATCTATTCTTGATAATGTATGAGAGTAAGCATCATGCAGGAATCTTACAATTCTTTCTGAGCTATTAGTCTGGGTCATTTTTTAGTAGACACCCTGTATAAATGAGACATTTAATATCCGGATTGAAATACATTACAAGAAAGCAATTACAATTTGTAGTTTTAAATGCGATGTTTATATCAGTTTTTGATATTAATACAATAGAGCATCGATTATCCGAATGCCGATCAACCGAAACGTCAATTAACCGAAAGCTTTCCAGTCTGCAAATTTAAATGTCCGCTAGTGCTGTGGCGTTGAAATTTTTGGCTATGTCTTGGCTACTCCAATATTATTTTTGTTGGTGCGCATGTTTTGGCTGGCAGCACTGGCGCGACCATGAAAAAGGGTACTTAAGGAGGTGCCAGGATTTGAACGAATTTGAACGAATTTCAGTGATTCGGAGAAAAAGCCAACAGGCTAGAGTCTCCATATTAATAAGATAAGAAAGAAAGAAATAACGAATTTCAACATGGGATAGGTTAATCCATTTTTTCGTACATAATCGTTATCCAAAAAATTGATTTTTCTGAACAACCCCAGTCCTTAATTGATTCGGATAATCGATGCTCTACTGCAGTGTTTTTCAACCTTTTTCATTGAGTGGCACACCTAATTGAAAAATAACAAATCGTGACACCCTTGACCAGCGGCGGATCTAGAATCTGAATAAGGGGGGGGGGACTAATGGGCCAGATTAATTTTTTTGCGAAAACGAATATTACGCGCAACGCAAAAGTGTTTCTACGTGTTCAAAATCAAAATTTAAGTNGTAACTGGCCCCTATTCAGGCATTACAGACGTGGAGAAAATCCGGAAAACTCCAAGTAACCAGCCCGTCCGAGGAGGAGCGAACCCACGACCGAACTTCCAGTGTTCAGGGAACTGAACCGCTTGACCACTGGTGGATCTGGTGGTGATTGTGAAATAAATTGAAAACATTAATGAAAATTAAACGTTCCCCAGTAGATAAAAGTTTATTCTCATAATAATAATAATAATAAATTTTATTAAATTCGTATTAAATTGAATAAAAATGTAATTAAATTAGTAGTAATATATTTACATAAATTAATACGAATTTAATAGAATTTATTTTAGAAAGGTGTAATCAGGAAATAAGATATATTTTTAAAATTCGTATTTCGTATCAAAAGAAAATGCAAAATTTTTAAGAGCATGATGTTATTAATGGATAACTGTGCATCGTACTTAATTAAAGCTGTACTCACTTTGCCTTCCTTAAACCATATCAAATCGCTTTCTTTAATTTGCTACTTAAATTCCGACAAGTGTTACTTTCTGGAATGTAAACAATGTCTGGCAGATTTCTTTCCGTTTCCGAAACGCATTCTGTAACTTTTTGGCAGCGGCGAGTCGTGTGATTAAAATAATTACGTTTTCCGCTGTACTTTATCAAACAAATAACTGGCAAACAGTCGTTTAACGGATTTTCATCAACGCTCGAACATTCTTTTATTTCTTTGTTGGCGAGATAGTCCGATAGTAAAGGAGGAATTGGTTGATGTTTCTTCGGTAGCAACGTTTCAAAATTAATATTATATTCCATTTTATCATTGTTGGATGAAATAAAAACTTTGCAAGAGCCTTTTCTATCGTGAAGGTATAAATTAGGATACATAAGTGTTAAACTCCTAGTATCCCCGTGTTTCAATTCGCCTATTTCTCCTCCAATCAATTGCATAGTTTCGCAATCCGTTTCTTCTGCAGTTATTTTCTGACAACATTGTTCTCCATTCACCCTTAATTTCAATGTATCTGTACCAACATTTGTTATAGTTATATAAAAAATCATCACTTGATCTTCTCGTTTTAATTTCATTATGCCGCTATCCTTGATGACAATTGTAGGATTTTTATAGTTTCTTGACTTAGTATTTTCAGTCCTATTGTCCCGTTTTATTCTTAACATTATATTTTTTATGACTTTTGAAACAGGATTCGAGTTTTTTAGGTGATTAGTAAAATTGCCTTTTTCTATTAATTCTTGAGTTGTAATAATTTTCGCTCTTGAATTATAATTAACTAAAAATATAAATAAAATAAATAGTACAGGTATTTTGACCGAAAAATGTCTAAATTTCATCCTCGGCTTCACTTTCTCAATTAATTCTTATTGTTGATATACAATAACAATACATCAATAATTATGAATAACAATAAAAAATTTTACAGTATTTCATTATTTTGAACAGAATAAAAATAAATTCATTTTACGAAAAAGAAAAATGTATCTTTATTTAACTTATTGTGTTGTTTTTCATGCATTTTATAATGTAATGCTCTGTAGTAGGGCACTACCACACTTCTAATGTTAAAGTACCGATTTGATCATTAATATCTCAAATACCAACGAACCGTTTGGATGAAATTTGAAATATTTAGTCTACGCGATGTGGACTACGGAAGTGTTAAATTTTGAATAAATTCGTCGGAACGTTCTGGACTTACGCAATCTCAAATTTAGCATTTTTTCCACTAGGTTTACAACGAAAGAGATTTTCGCGGTACCGGAAAATCTAGAATGAGTCTGCGTATTATTAATAGAGCTTGACCACCTCTTTCGTGGTTCTTTTGAAGGTTTTATTTAAAAATATTGAGTATTTATAAAATTACAGCCCATTTTTAAAATTTTAAAATTTCAACGTTTCTAGAATTATGTATTGTAAGATATTATAAATGCCTGATATGCATGTTATCTGAGACATTTCGAATTGATTTTATGCAAACAAAATGTGTTGTAAAAAGTTTTAAAATTAGCTTTGAAACAAAGAATACAATCTCACATTAACAATAACGTTTTAAATTTATAACAGTTTTAAATTTTAAAACTGTTATAATTAAATCACAAATTATGTTTAAAAAGCTGTTAAAAATACGAATAAACTTTCTGTTTAATTCAATAATATTAATAGGCGTATTTTGCTCCTCTATTTTGTGTATGGGTATCTTTTATTTTTATATTTATTTTTTATGATTTACGCATGCTAGTGTGAGCCACCGGGAGGTAAGAGGAGCCCTCTCCTTCCGGCCACAGGTCGGACCCTACTTTTCTTGTCAGAGATGGTAGTAACGTTCGGTTACTCGTTACGCGAGTGGAGGAGTCGGAGGGGTCGACGATAAGGCGTGAGCAAAGTCGAGTAACGACACCATTTAAAAACAACGGTTTATTTAACGCGCTAACTAAATAAAATTTTACAAAACTCTGCGGATGAGAGAGAGAGAGTTTACAATAATATTTCATACCTCTGTGATAGTATCGGATGGATACTTCGGCTTTAATTTCTGAAAAGTGGTGCGAATTGGGGCACAAGGTCTTCCAATTAGTGTCGTTTAGTAGGTCAACGGGAAGTGAAGGTCCGTCTTGGTCGTTCGATGGGTGACTCTCTCGAGAGGGGAAGGAGGATGGCTTTTATACATTTTTTGTGGGAAAATTCGTCAGGTGACCAATTGTTTTCGCAGGTGTGGGGTTAAAGTTGGTGTTAGAATGACAACAATATGACGAATTTTGTCGATAGTTGTAAACTATTCACGGATTGATTGTGAGAATGTTTATAGTTAAATAGAAAGAGTTATAATTTTCTCATGCACCTCAAATTTCGTTTCTGCAGGTGCAACTTCTAGTTAAAAGAACTTTTATTTAAATTTATTAAAAATTTAAAGGATTAAATGCTTTTATTACCTTATATAAATCTCGAATTTCACACTAGGCTTGTAAACATTCTGTTAAATTTGTGTTAAATTCCAGTTAAAATCCATTTATAAGTGTACTCTTAGAATCTGGAATGGATTAGTCTAATTTACATTATTCCTTATGAGAAAAAAAAAATTGTTCGGTACTCGAACAGACTTCTGGAACGAATTAAGTTGAAGTACTGAGGTACCACTGTATATTAAAAAAATATAAATATATATTTATTTATGTTATTTAATATATATCTAGTAATGTTTTAATTCTTTTAGATATTAAAATTTTTATAGCAATGTAAATTGTTAATAGAAATTATATATTATTATTGTTACGTTAGTTATACGTTGTTTTCTAACAACTATGTTTTATATTACACCTTTATTAAAATTTTATTTCGATTATGAGAATTACTTTTTTCTTAAAAATTGTGTTATAAATATTCTGCATCATACATTTTAAAGTCTAATTATATAATATATATATTTTATTGAATTAAATTGAAGCGTGGGAGAAGTAATGTTGTTTCCATATCACATACAACATATTCAAGAGAATGACCCTCTTAGCATTTCTCTACAAAAATAAGATCTTTTATTTTGTTTATTAATATATATAGACTAATGTACTGTACATTTCTAACTTCTTAGTAGAAACATTATCTTCATTTTTAATATTTTCAACACTGTTTGAAATGTGATCCAATACCACTATCAGATAATAGAGGATTGTTATCTGTTATATCATTTTTGTTATAGCAACGAAGAGTACTTCGTTGCTATAACAAAAGTAACGAAGAGTACTTCGTTAGATATATAGCAACGAAGTACTCTTCGTTGCTATATAATTAATTGCTACATTTTGGCTGACTTGATTGACATTATACAATTAAAATTATATTTCGAAGAACATAATCTCAATTTATGACACAACTTGTAAAGTATGATGGCTTAATGAAGGTTTTACAAAAACAGTTTCAAGTTTTCACGATCCATCATTTTTATGTTTTCAGGAACAGAAGTTCGAAATACTATAAAAGTGATAAGTCTACTATATGTTTGTACTGTATTATTAAGGCAAATCCTATTTTACTATGATTATACAGGATCTCAGAAAAAGTGATCCAGACTAATAACTCAGAAAGAACTGTCAGATTCCTGCAACGATGCTTACTCTCACACATTATCAAGAATAGATTATTCAGTGAATTTATTATACCCACTAAAAGAGGGGAGTAAAATTATCTCAGCTCCTATTTCGGATATAACTACAGTTACAATTGTAAACGTTTAGAACTGGTCGAAACTACTACATTTCACATCTACATTTTACATTTTGTTCAATTAAAAAAAAAGATCGATCGCCATGTACTCCCAAAAACGTGAAGGGTTGTGGAAATTTGGTTACTCTGTGGTTCTGATCTGCTTTGTGTTTGCTTCTCAATCTTTAAGTACTTTGTGAGAAATACAGCTATTAAAGAACGCTAAAATTTGGGAATTAGCATTTTATTGCACAGGGGCTAAAAAATCGAAAAAGACAGTTTTTCCAGATCACAAACATACATCTAAAAAAATCGGTTTATCACGTTCTACATCAAAATACGTAAACACTTCCATTTAGTATTACCTCAAAGAAATCGATTAAACCCTCTGTCTATGAATAGCAATTTGTAATTTATGATGGCATACAAATTGTAATTTATGATGGCTGGACGATCTCAACCTGCGCAACATCATCACGTTTGTTAAAATTATTGCTAAATGGAAATGTTTATTTATAAGGGTTGCCCAATGAAAAGTGGGCGTATTTCATCGTGCAAAGTAGCGATTGGTGGGACACGTTACGGGAAGGAAGCTCAACAGAGACGGAGCGCGGGATGCATTAAGTATTCAGAATGTATTTTATCTTCAGTAATTAGCAGATTAATGTTAAGTTAGTTAGGTGAGAGCGTCAAAATCGAACAACGGGCAATAGTTCGGTTTTTAGTGGCTGAAGGGAATAGGAGTACCGACATCTAAAGACAAATGAAGCACGCTTATGTTGAACATTATTTAGGACGAACAGCAGTGAATAATTGGTACAAGAGTTACAGAGAAGGCCGCAAATCAATTCAGGATAAACCGAGATCAGATCATGCATATACCATAATCTCCACTGCATCAATTACTGCTGTTTGACTTTATGCCACCACACAACGATCAACTCAGAATGCTATTGTAAACCTCTGTCACGGCTGCGCAAAGTAATACAGTTAAAACGCCTAGGACTCCTCTCGCAAAAAGTCATCCTACTTCACGACAATACCTGTTTCCATACGGCAAGTACAACCGTTGCCAATTCTACTCGGAGATTATAGAAAACACGCCATATAGTCCTGACCTGTTGCCATGCAACTTTTATATTTTCGGATCTCTGAAGAAAGTTTTTACGAAGGCAAAGTTTCATGTCGAACGTTGAGATAATGAATAGAGTCAAAGAATATTTTACCAGCAGACACCAAAACTGCTTGTGAAACGCTGGGATCTTTGCCTAAGCAAACATGGATATTTCTTTTAGATTCGAAATAAATGCTTGCCAGTTCAGATGTGTTTCCACTTTTTATTTGGGTAACCCTTATATTTTGACGTAGAATGTGATAAAGCGATTTTTTGTAGATGTAAGTTTAAAATCTGGAAAAACTGTTTTATTCTTTTTCGACTGTTTTATTCTCTAGTTACAACAATGCTAAATCCAAATTTTATCCTTTCTTTTATTCTATTTGATCTTCGATGAAAATATATTCTTCACTAACAGCCTTATTTCTCACAAAGTTCTTAAAGATCGAGAAACAAACACTTACAAAGCTGCTCAGAAATATAGGTAAACCAAATTTACACAACTCCTCAAATTTTTGGACGTACGTGGCAAGCGATCTTTATCCTCTTTTTAACTGAACAACATGTGAAATGTAGTATTTTCGACCTGCTCTAAACGCTTACAATTGTAACTGTAGTTATATTCGAAATAGGAGGTGAGATAATTTTATCTCCCTCTTTTAATGGGTATAATAAATTTACTGATAATCTATTCTTGATAATGTATGAGAGTAAGCATCATGCAGGAATCTTACAATTCTTTCTGAGCTATTAGTCTGGGTCATTTTTTAGTAGACACCCTGTATAAATGAGACATTTAATATCCGGATTGAAATACATTACAAGAAAGCAATTACAATTTGTAGTTTTAAATGCGATGTTTATATCAGTTTTTGATATTAATAAAATAGAGCATCGATTATCCGAATGCCGATCAACCGAAACGTCAATTAACCGAAAGCTTTCCAGTCGGCAAATTTAAATGTCCGCTAGTGCTGTGGCGNAGAACTGACAATGACTTATCTTGAACTACACTTAAGTAAATTTCCAAGAAAATGCCTAAAGGCTCTAAACTTTGCGACACCCCAATCGTGGCGCCGTGGCACCCTAAGGTGCCGCGGCATCCCGGTTGAAAAACACTGCTCTACTGTATACAAAAATATTTAGATTAAAATGGAGGTAAGTAACAAACCTTATAATGAGAAATATAACCAATAAAATACGTACAAATATATTCTAAAGTTATTAGCTAGAACCAAAAGTTTTCGCCAGTTTTTGGGCCTAAAATCGCGACGAAAATCGACAATTGTTTGCCTTAAATTCGCAAAAAAAAAAAAAAATTGCCAGTTATTTATTTCAAAAACGAGTTAAAACGAATTACACTTAGATATTTCAAATAATTCTCGCTTAAACTATGGCGTCGATCGCTCAATATCGATGAATATAATGAGAACGAATGTTCGACGTCAACTGAACTAAAGGAGCATATTAACTATTAACTTTATCTCTTAAATTCATATCAAAAGACGTAAATTTGATAAGATCAAAGGATTGCTTGACAAAACTTTTTCTAATTTTTGAGAAAATATAGGATAACCAGAAACAATTTCTTTTGCATTTTCAATTAGTTCAGCTTGTTTAGTTACACCGAGTCCTTGTTCTTCCAGTGATATTATAACATTTGATAACTTGACGAGATTACAGAGATCAAATAATTCTTCTTGAGATTAACTTTCTTCTTTGAAATAGTTTCACCAAGACATTTCTAGCATTTGAATGAGATTTTTGTTTAAAGTTCAAAATGAAGCGCTCAACAGTATAAAAATTATCGACATGTATTGTACTTTGCAGTGTTTAACTAAGACCCCAGCGAGTGACAATTGGTTCTGGAGGAAGATTACTAACTCCAGTTGCATTCTTAAAATCATTTTGTCTTTCTCTTGACTTCACAAAAAACTTCTTAATTTCTGATATAAGCGAATTTGTTAATTTGTACTCATTCTGAATCCTAAATGCAACGTTATGTAAGGCGTGAGCGAGACACGTGACGTAATGTACATTTTGAAATATCAATGAATTTTTCTTAATCTCACTTACTGCCTTCGTCATGTATTTTGCTCGATCTGCCACTATTAACTTCAGTTTTGAATATTTTAAATCATTTGGCCACAATTTTCTAGACACGTTAAGTATACATTCTTGTATTATAATGTTGTCAACTGTTCAGTGAAATGTTACATCAATTAACATTGATTTTGCTTTCTCGCCATTCAATTTTCCTACAAGCACGTTGAACACTTTACGTTGCACTTTGCCACTAGTTTCGTCAACAATGAAATAGACATCATGTCCATTAATTTCGTCCTTAATATTTTCTGTTACTGAGCCGAAGATAGTATTTTGATGTGCCCGCAGTGCTAAAATAATAAATAACGAAATGAGACTTTAATTAAAATCATATTTCAGCTAAATTATGAGCACAATCGCGAACAGTAGCATCAATTTCAATAAAATAAACGTTTCATTAAAAAAAGTAATTACAATAAAAAATACCTGGAACACTTTTGATCGGCTTCTTCATATATTTCTCAGAAAACAATCTCAGTTTTTCGTTATTTAACTTTTCAAACAGAATATCTGCACTGGCGAATGCTTCAACCATTTCTTTATCAAAATCGCTTCCATTTTCAAACAACAGTGTTATGTTTCTTGTATTTTGCACTGTTGAGATGTTTCGAAAGTCGTTTCTTAATATTGTATCACGTGTACCAAACAAAATTGTACCAAAAATCAAAGAAAATTGTTTTTTTATACGGCGAAATATATTGCCACGTCATTCCTTAATCACGGAATCAATTTTAAACTCAATTGGCTGTTTTCTAGATATTTTTGCACGAAGCACATGGGAAACTGACGATTTCGTCACCTATCGCCAAATTCACCAGTTAGGGTGAATATCGCCGATTTTCGCCAAAAAAACTTAGCGATCTTGAGACCAGATTTTTAAATTAGTACTAATTGAAAGATCCTCATTCCAGGCGAATATAGCTGAGAAGCGAAAATTTTCGGCTCTAGTTATTACAATATAAATCAATTGAAGACCGAAAGAAAATAATCCTAAATGCAACGTTATGTAAGGCGTGAGCGAGACACGTTGCGTTATAGAATTATAATATTTATCAAAATCTTTGTAAATGTCTCTACAATTGTTTATGATATAATCATTCATGTTTTTGAATAGTGGTTTCAAAAGTTTTTGAAATTTTTTTAAAGTTCTTCCTGAATAGAAAAGATAGAAGATAAGCAAGGACTAATTGTATATAAATGTGATTAGTTTTATAATAGTTGTGAATTATACACAGAATTTTCCAAATGAAACTTTGTGGAGAAAACAAAGTAAACAAAAACAGTTAAAGATAATTTGAAGTGTATTTTAGTAGAAAGTTTTCTTTATATCGCCCATCCAATTTCGACAATTAGACGTTGAAAAAAAAATCATTTTTTTTCACGTACAGATCTGTCAAGTACAGAAGAAAATTATTAAGTGACAATATATCTTAACATTACTTTTTTTAACATTAAAAGTGTCCTTTTTCGGTTTTATATAATAAAAAACGATCATAAATATTTACTTTAAACTTATTAAATTATTTTATACAAAATGAATCCTTCTTATTTAATAATACGAAATTATACAAACCATTTCATCACGCAGAAACAATAATTTCACACTATTTAATTTTGATCTTTTTCTGTTGCTTTTCGTCGTACTAATATCATGATTTATTTCATATTATGAACGGTATATCAAAAGTACTGTATATTTTGCATTATAATGTAATAGAACGTTATTAAATTACATTTGCGCATTGATCTCTTGAATTTGTTTTTTACTAGTGGTCTTCGTGGTCCACCACTGCCCGACGTATCTATCAGTGTTCAGTGGACACTGAACACTGATAGATACCTCGATACTGATAGTTTAATAGAAAGTCCTCCCGAGAGACATTCTCCGTTGGCAGATTGCCCATGTGCTGCCATGCTTTAACCCATAAATCTTACAATTGTTTTATGTATTTTTGCTAATCTATTTTACGCATTAAGTCATTGTAGTACGATACACTTCACTTATTACAACGTCATCTTAAATTAATTCCGTTAAGCTTGGCCACACTTCCAAACTGCGCATTCATATCACTATTCTAGTCCACAACTCCATTTCTCTTCTATTAAGTCATAGTTGCATATCTACTGAATAAATTTATATACTGCTTTCACATTGTAAAAAAACTGTGTGCAATAAAAAAGAACTTTCCTCATATAATCGTTTTTAAAATCTTAGCTCCTGAAAATTTATACTACGATAAAAAGTAGACGATCATTAATGAAATAATTTTGTGTAACATTATAACGTTATTGTTTGGGCCTAGAGACAGGACCTTTTAAGCACTTTGATTCCCATGACCCAATTTCCTTGGAGTAATGAATTTCAACGTGTGAAGTACGAGAACTTTTTAGTGGGCGCAAAAAGTGATCGGTGTTGTTATTTATTTCTTAATTTTTTAAATTTTTGACTCGTTCCTTATTGTGAGGTCGTTATAACAAGATTTCGGTAGTTATTTAGCAAATTTTCGTTAAATGATTATATAAACTTACATGAAATTACTAAAAGTAAGATTAGAATATTATATCCAAGTAATTCCTATATTGAAAACATGAACTGAAATTTGACATAACAGTTTAATCTCGAAAATTAATTAATTTAATACCAAAAGAGCAATTTCTATATTTTAAGCGAAGTTTTACTTAATTAATTCGTCCTTAGTGAAATTCTAAACTTTATGAAAGTCCTAAATAAAGTTAAATTGTGAAAAATCAATTTTAATAATAGTGAAAGTTCCAATTTAGGAAAATTACTTTATATTGAGATTAAATTTTAATTTTAAAATTTCAACGTTTCTAGAATTATGTATTGTAAGATATNTATGAGTTTTACTTTTTTCTTAAAAATTGTGTTATAAATATTCTGCATCATACATTTTAAAGTCTAATTATATAATATATATATTTTATTGAATTAAATTGAAGCGTGGGAGAAGTAATGTTGTTTCCATATCACATACAACATATTCAAGAGAATGACCCTCTTAGCATTTCTCTACAAAAATAAGATCTTTTATTTTGTTTATTAATATATATAGACTAATGTACTGTACATTTCTAACTTCTTAGTAAAAACATTATCTTCATTTTTAATATTTTCAACACTGTTTGAAATGTGATCCAATACCACTATCAGATAATAGAGGATTGTTATCTGTTATATCATTTTTGTTATAGCAACGAAGAGTACTTCGTTGCTATAACAAAAGTAACGAAGAGTACTTCGTTAGATATATAGCAACGAAGTACTCTTCGTTGCTATATAATTAATTGCTACATTTTGGCTGACTTGATTGACATTATACAATTAAAATTATATTTCGAAGAACATAATCTCAATTTATGACACAACTTGTAAAGTATGATGGCTTAATGAAGGTTTTACAAAAACAGTTTCAAGTTTTCACGATCCATCATTTTTATGTTTTCAGGAACAGAAGTTCGAAATACTATAAAAGTGATAAGTCTACTATATGTTTGTACTGTATTATTAAGGCAAATCCTATTTTACTATGATTATACAGGATCTCAGAAAAAGTGATCCAGACTAATAACTCAGAAAGAACTGTCAGATTCCTGCAACGATGCTTACTCTCACACATTATCAAGAATAGATTATTCAGTGAATTTATTATACCCACTAAAAGAGGGGAGTAAAATTATCTCAGCTCCTATTTCGGATATAACTACAGTTACAATTGTAAACGTTTAGAACTGGTCGAAACTACTACATTTCACATCTACATTTTACATTTTGTTCAATTAAAAAAAAGATCGATCGCCATGTACTCCCAAAAACGTGAAGGGTTGTGGAAATTTGGTTACTCTGTGGTTCTGATCTGCTTTGTGTTTGCTTCTCAATCTTTAAGTACTTTGTGAGAAATACAGCTATTAAAGAACGCTAAAATTTGGGAATTAGCATTTTATTGCACAGGGGCTAAAAAATCGAAAAAGACAGTTTTTCCAGATCACAAACATACATCTAAAAAAATCGGTTTATCACGTTCTACATCAAAATACGTAAACACTTCCATTTAGTATTACCTCAAAGAAATCGATTAAACCCTCTGTCTATGAATAGCAATGCACGTGTTTAGGCCTATTTGTATTTTTTTAATTTTTGAGACTCGCAAATACGGGGAATCACGTCTGCATTTAGTGTTTGACAGACCTCCACAATTCGCCTTTCACGATTTGCAGTGCCTGATTATGGCGTTTCATATATGATCTTTTAAATGTCTTTACAAAGAAGTCCATAGAAGTAAGATCAGGGGATTTTAGACGCCATTGAAACGGACTGTTTGGGCAAATCAATTGTTCTCGAAAGTAGTCATTAAGCCATCATTGAACTTCTTTAGCAACATACAGGTGGCGATCGTCATATTGAAGCTAAACATACTGGCATTGGCGTAGATTGAGATCGCACAATCATTCATAAATTGCAGTATGCAAGAAATGCAGATATCGCTCTCCAGTAGTGTATTTCGAAGGAAAACAAGACAAATGAGAAGATCGTTCTAAATTCACACCACATGTTCAGAGGAAAGCGAATTTGATCTCGTGTTCTTCGACCGAAATGTTTGTTACGTGCTGTACAGTGTCCAAGTTATATCTATTTCTGTCGTGAGTGAAAAGCGATTCCTCTGTCTAGACTCTCTAGAGGATGTGATGGAAAAACAATGGTTTTTCTCGAAGCATGATTAACACACTATTGTACGAATTAAAGCGACATGCATTATCGCCTTTATACAGTGCTTGCTAAAGAAAGCAACTGTATGGATGTAAACATAGCGTAACTGTATGGATGAATGATATTTACCAGAACGAGGTATCTGCATTTCATACAAATTGTAATTTATGATGGCTGGACGATCTCAACCTGCGCAACATCATCACGTTTGTTAAAATTATTGCTAAATGGAAATGTTTATTTATAAGGGTTGCCCAATGAAAAGTGGGCGTATTTCATCGTGCAAAGTAGCGATTGGTGGGACACGTTACGGGAAGGAAGCTCAACAGAGACGGAGCGCGGGATGCATTAAGTATTCAGAATGTATTTTATCTTCAGTAATTAGCAGATTAATGTTAAGTTAGTTAGGTGAGAGCGTCAAAATCGAACAACGGGCAATAGTTCGGTTTTTAGTGGCTGAAGGGAATAGGAGTACCGACATCTAAAGACAAATGAAGCACGCTTATGTTGAACATTATTTAGGACGAACAGCAGTGAATAATTGGTACAAGAGTTACAGAGAAGGCCGCAAATCAATTCAGGATAAACCGAGATCAGATCATGCATATACCATAATCTCCACTGCATCAATTACTGCTGTTTGACTTTATGCCACCACACAACGATCAACTCAGAATGCTATTGTAAACCTCTGTCACGGCTGCGCAAAGTAATACAGTTAAAACGCCTAGGACTCCTCTCGCAAAAAGTCATCCTACTTCACGACAATACCTGTTTCCATACGGCAAGTACAACCGTTGCCAATTCTACTCGGAGATTATAGAAAACACGCCATATAGTCCTGACCTGTTGCCATGCAACTTTTATATTTTCGGATCTCTGAAGAAAGTTTTTACGAAGGCAAAGTTTCATGTCGAACGTTGAGATAATGAATAGAGTCAAAGAATATTTTACCAGCAGACACCAAAACTGCTTGTGAAACGCTGGGATCTTTGCCTAAGCAAACATGGATATTTCTTTTAGATTCGAAATAAATGCTTGCCAGTTCAGATGTGTTTCCACTTTTTATTTGGGTAACCCTTATATTTTGACGTAGAATGTGATAAAGCGATTTTTTGTAGATGTAAGTTTAAAATCTGGAAAAACTGTTTTATTCTTTTTCGACTGTTTTATTCTCTAGTTACAACAATGCTAAATCCAAATTTTATCCTTTCTTTTATTCTATTTGATCTTCGATGAAAATATATTCTTCACTAACAGCCTTATTTCTCACAAAGTTCTTAAAGATCGAGAAACAAACACTTACAAAGCTGCTCAGAAATATAGGTAAACCAAATTTACACAACCCTTCAAATTTTTGGACGTACGTGGCAAGCGATCTTTATCCTCTTTTTAACTGAACAAAATGTGAAATGTAGTATTTTCGACCTGCTCTAAACGCTTACAATTGTAACTGTAGTTATATTCGAAATAGGAGGTGAGATAATTTTATCTCCCTCTTTTAATGGGTATAATAAATTTACTGATAATCTATTCTTGATAATGTATGAGAGTAAGCATCATGCAGGAATCTTACAATTCTTTCTGAGCTATTAGTCTGGGTCATTTTTTAGTAGACACCCTGTATAAATGAGACATTTAATATCCGGATTGAAATACATTACAAGAAAGCAATTACAATTTGTAGTTTTAAATGCGATGTTTATATCAGTTTTTGATATTAATAAAATAGAGCATCGATTATCCGAATGCCGATCAACCGAAACGTCAATTAACCGAAAGCTTTCCAGTCGGCAAATTTAAATGTCCGCTAGTGCTGTGGCGTTGAAATTTTTGGCTATGTCTTGGCTACTCCAATATTATTTTTGTTGGTGCGCATGTTTTGGCTGGCAGCACTGGCGCGACCATGAAAAAGGGTACTTAAGGAGGTGCCAGGATTTGAACGAATTTGAACGAATTTCAGTGATTCGGAGAAAAAGCCAACAGGCTAGAGTCTCCATATTAATAAGATAAGAAAGAAAGAAATAACGAATTTCAACATGGGATAGGTTAATCCATTTTTTCGTACATAATCGTTATCCAAAAAATTGATTTTTCTGAACAACCCCAGTCCTTAATTGATTCGGATAATCGATGCTCTACTGCAGTGTTTTTCAACCTTTTTCATTGAGTGGCACACCTAATTGAAAAACAACAAATCGTGACACCCTTGACCAGCGGCGGATCTAGAATCTGAATAAGGGGGGACTAATGGGCCAGATGAATTTTTTGCGAAAACGAATATTACGCGCAACGCAAAAGTGTTTCTACGTGTTCAAAATCAAAATTTAAGTCCATTGAATTTTGTCGAAATACCTACATGTAAAATAATAGTCTCGCTATTGTTTTTTAAATATAGTTTTATTATCAAATATATCATCATTTTATATTATCATTTTATTGATAAACAATTTTTGTTAAGTTTTTTTATACTATTTTGATGCATATATAAAATAAATATTTCATTACTTTTTTCTTATCTTTTTCATATCAATTTAAAAAATTTAAATTAAAAAAATTATAAAAAATTGTTTATTTGTCATCATTGCTTTTGAATACTATGAAAATACTGTAATATGCACCTACTTTGTGATTGAAACCACACGCTTTTCAAAGTACAATGCAACGCTTTTTAAAGTATATACAAGACACAAGTGTCCACGTCGTTCTTCTCTGGTGGTTGGCCTGGTACTGGGACTGGGAACGTGAAGGCCAAGCAATGTGGTTTGGGCGAACTCGTGACAAGTCGTGCGTACACGTAGCGTAGAACATTACATTAACATGCGATTAGTCATAGTTTCTTTGCTTACTAGATATCTCGTAGCAAAATAGAACTGACAATGAGTTATCTTGAACTACACTTAAGTAAATTTCCAAGAAAATGCCTAAAGGCTCTAAACTTTGCGACACCCCAATCGTGGCGCCGTGGCACCCTAAGGTGCCGCGGCACCCCGGTTGAAAAACACTGCTCTACTGTATACAAAAATATTTAGATTAAAATGGAGGTAAGTAACAAATCTTATAATGAGAAATATAACCAATAAAATATAAAATATAACCAATAAAATATTCTAAAGTTATTAGCTAGAACCAAAAGTTTTCGCCAGTTTTTGGGCCTAAAATCGCGACGAAAATCGACAATTGTTTGCCTTAAATTCGCAAAAAAAAAAAAAAATTGCCAGTTATTTATTTCAAAAACGAGTTAAAACGAATTACACTTAGATATTTCAAATAATTCTCGCTTAAACTATGGCGTCGATCGCTCAATATCGATGAATATAATGAGAACGAATGTTCGACGTCAACTGAACTAAAGGAGCATATTAACTATTAACTTTATCTCTTAAATTCATATCAAAAGACGTAAATTTGATAAGATCAAAGGATTGCTTGACAAAACTTTTTCTAATTTTTGAGAAAATATAGGATAACCAGAAACAATTTCTTTTGCATTTTCAATTAGTTCAGCTTGTTTAGTTACACCGAGTCCTTGTTCTTCCAGTGATATTATAACATTTGATAACTTGACGAGATTACAGAGATCAAATAATTCTTCTTGAGGTTAACTTTCTTCTTTGAAATAGTTTCACCAAGACATTTCTAGCATTTGAATGAGATTTTTGTTTAAAGTTCAAAATGAAGCGCTCAACAGTATAAAAATTATCGACATGTACTGTACTTTGCAGTGTTTAACTAAGACCCCAGCGAGTGACAATTGGTTCTGGAGGAAGATTACTAACTCCAGTTGCATTCTTAAAATCATTTTGTCTTTCTCTTGACTTCACAAAAAACTTCTTAATTTCTGATATAAGCGAATTTGTTAATTTGTACTCATTCTGAATCCTAAATGCAACGTTATGTAAGGCGTGAGCGAGACACGTGACGTAATGTACATTTTGAAATATCAATGAATTTTTCTTAATCTCACTTACTGCCTTCGTCATGTATTTTGCTCGATCTGCCACTATTAACTTCAGTTTTGAATATTTTAAATCATTTGGCCACAATTTTCTAGACACGTTAAGTATACATTCTTGTATTATAATGTTGTCAACTGTTCAGTGAAATGTCACATCAATTAACATTCATTTGGCTTTCTGCCATTCAATTTTCCTACAAGCACGTTGAACACTTTACGTTGCACTTTGTCACTAGTTTCGTCAACAATGAAATAGACATCATGTCCATTAATTTCGTCCTTAATATTTTCTGTTACTGAGTCGAAGATAGTATTTTGATGTGCCCGCAGTGCTAAAATAATAAATAACGAAATGAGACTTCAATTAAAATAATATTTCAGCTAAATTATGAGCACAATCGCGAACAGTAGCGTCAATTTCAATAAAATAAACGTTTCATTAAAAAAAACTAATTACAATAAAAAATATCTGGAACACTTTTGATCGGCTTCTTCATATATTTCTCGAGAAACAATCTCAGTTTTACGTTATTTAACTTTTCAAACAATATCTGCACTGGTGAATGTTTCAACCATTTCTTTATCAAAATCGTTTCCATTTTCAAACAACAGTGTTATGTTTCTTGTATTTTGCACTGTTGAGATGTTCCGAAACTCGTTTCTTAATTGTATCACGTGTACCAAACAAAATTGTACCAAAAATCAAAGAAAATTGTTTTTTTATACGGCGAAATATATTGCCACGTCATTCCTTAATCACGGAATCAATTTTAAACTCAATTGGCTGTTTTCTAGATATTTTTGCACGAAGCACATGGGAAACTGACGATTTCGTCACCTATCGCCAAATTCACCAGTTAGGGTGAATATCGCCGATTTTCGCCAAAAAAACTTAGCGATCTTGAGACCAGATTTTTAAATTAGTACTAATTGAAAGATCCTCATTCCAGGCGAATATAGCTGAGAAGCGAAAATTTTCGGCTCTAGTTATTACAATATAAATCAATTGAAGACCGAAAGAAAATAATCCTAAATGCAACGTTATGTAAGGCGTGAGCGAGACACGTTGCGTTATAGAATTATAATATTTATCAAAATCTTTGTAAATGTCTCTACAATTGTTTATGATATAATCATTCATGTTTTTGAATAGTGGTTTCAAAAGTTTTTGAAATTTCTTTAAAGTTCTTCCTGAATAGAAAAGATAGAAGATAAGCAAGGACTAATTGTATATAAATGTGATTAGTTTTATAATAGTTGTGAATTATACACAGAATTTTCCAAATGAAACTTTGTGGAGAAAACAAAGTAAATAAAAACAGTTAAAGATAATTTGAAGTGTATTTTAGTAGAAAGTTTTCTTTATATCGCCCATCCAATTTCGACAATTAGACGTTGAAAAAAAAATCATTTTTTTTCACGTACAGATCTGTCAAGTACAGAAGAAAATTATTAAGTGACAATATATCTTAACATTACTTTTTTTAACATTAAAAGTGTCCTTTTTCGGTTTTATATAATAAAAAACGATCATAAATATTTACTTTAAACTTATTAAATTATTTTATACAAAATGAATCCTTCTTATTTAATAATACGAAATTATACAAACCATTTCATCACGCAGAAACAATAATTTCACACTATTTAATTTTGATCTTTTTCTGTTGCTTTTCGTCGTACTAATATCATGATTTATTTCATATTATGAACGGTATATCAAAAGTACTGTATATTTTGCATTATAATGTAATAGAACGTTATTAAATTACATTTGCGCATTGATCTCTTGAATTTGTTTTTTACTAGTGGTCTTCGTGGTCCACCACTGCCCGACGTATCTATCAGTGTTCAGTGGACACTGAACACTGATAGATACCTCGATACTGATAGTTTAATAGAAAGTCCTCCCGAGAGACATTCTCCGTTGGCAGATTGCCCATGTGCTGCCATGCTTTAACCCATAAATCTTACAATTGTTTTATGTATTTTTGCTAATCTATTTTACGCATTAAGTCATTGTAGTACGATACACTTCACTTATTACAACGTCATCTTAAATTAATTCCGTTAAGCTTGGCCACACTTTCAAACTGCGCATTCATATCACTATTCTAGTCCACAACTCCACTTCTCTTCTATTAAGTCATAGTTGCATATCTACTGAATAAATTTATATACTGCTTTCACACTGTAAAAAAACTGTGTGCAATAAAAAAGAACTTTCCTCATATAATCGTTTTTAAAATCTTAGCTCCTGAAAATTTATACTACGATAAAAAGTAGACGATCATTAATGAAATAATTTTGTGTAACATTATAACGTTATTGTTTGGGCCTAGAGACAGGACCTTTTAAGCACTTTGATTCCCATGACCCAATTTCCTTGGAGTAATGAATTTCAACGTGTGAAGTACGAGAACTTTTTAGTGGGCGCAAAAAGTGATCGGTGTTGTTATTTATTTCTTAATTTTTTAAATTTTTGACTCGTTCCTTATTGTGAGGTCGTTATAACAAGATTTCGGTAGTTATTTAGCAAATTTTCGTTAAATGATTATATAAACTTACATGAAATTACTAAAAGTAAGATTAGAATATTATATCCAAGTAATTCCTATATTGAAAACATGAACTGAAATTTGACATAACAGTTTAATCTCGAAAATTAATTAATTTAATACCAAAAGAGCAATTTCTATATTTTAAGCGAAGTTTTACTTAATTAATTCGTCCTTAGTGAAATTCTAAACTTTATGAAAGTCCTAAATAAAGTTAAATTGTGAAAAATCAATTTTAATAATAGTGAAAGTTCCAATTTAGGAAAATTACTTTATATTGAGATTAAATTTTAATTTTAAAATTTCAACGTTTCTAGAATTATGTATTGTAAGATATTATTATATTTATGAATTGAATTTGCATTAATATAATAATAATTTTTAGGTTATATTTGATTTTATAAAATAAAATTCTTACTTAAATATTTATTAAAAATTGTTCATTTTTTTCTATTTTTTATACTAAATAATAAATCAAATTTTAAATATTTTCAGTCTTTTTAGTTTTAGTATTTATGGTAAGAATTTGTCTGTAGTAAATATTTTATACTTTATAATAAAAGTAAAGTACTCTTAATATAGATATTATATAACTAAACGTATAGTTTTAGATAAAGTAATGCATAATTTATTTATTTATCTATTTTATAAATTAATATTTTTCAGATTGAAGTATTTTCAGAAGTAATATCACAGAAGGATTAGATCTATCCTTTGAAACACCTATTTATAATGATATAAATCCCAAGATAGCTTTAATTTTTAAATATAAAATTATTGTTTAATCTATATTCAACTTTAAGAAACTTTAATTTTCCATATCAGTAAGTTTTTAATCTGTTACTCTTGCAAAACATTCACTATTCACAGAGATTTAAGAATATCAACATTTTAATAATGATAAATATTTATCATTATTAAAATGTTTTTATAAACTATATTCACGTTTCTATATAAAAATTAATAAAGTTCATTAATTTTTGCTGAAATATAAATTCATATGAAAATATATCTAAATTATTTTATAATTATTCGAATTAGTTACAATAATTCTGGAGAGTTTAACTTAATTTACGATTGTTAAATGTCTCACGATAATGAAGTCAAGTTCTGAGGGTTATCAGAAATCACTAACTTTAATTATATCAATGATTATTTTATTTTAGAAAATTAAATTAAAGTCGTTAAAATTTAATTATTGGCAGAGCAGATAAAGAATATGCCAAAAAATCATTTGGCCATCACTCAGACACTAATAAGCAGCTAAAATTTAATATTTTAAAGAAAAATTGATGCAAAAGTAATATAAATTAAAATCCCTTTTTTCATTGATGAAAAATCAATTTTATTATTTATATTTTAATTAATTTTATTCATATATTTCATATATATAAGTGATGTTGACCCACATATATGACTGAGAGGAGTTTCATTTTACTTCTCTCACGTCGTAATTGTTGGATTCGGCATCAATATTTCTGAATTAACATGTTAGACCGAAAAGATGTTAAGATTGTAATGAATACTTATTCGAGTCATTAATTATAATTAATATCGACTTAAAAGTAATCTATAGTAACATATTGTATACCTAAATAATTATTTATTTTAAAAATTTCATCGATTCTTGCCGGAATAATTGATTTAATAAATTGATATCGCTACTAAAAAGTTTCATAAATCAAAAATGCGAAACATTTCCGCCACTAAAGAAAAGCACTGAACACTGATAGTCATGGGTTCGCTAAACTGAAGTTTTCTGGGTTTACTCCCATACGTAAGATTGAATAGTAGCAAATTTCTTATAAACGGCCCCTCTGGAAAGCATCATGTTTTGGCAGCTTTCCATGTGTAGCGCTGCCGAATCTCATTAAACCAATATTGATTGGCGTTTTATATTAAATCTTGCATAAAAACGAATTTTAATATTTATTTATACATTAAAAATAAATTTTTACCATCAGAAGAACTTCTAAAATTAAGAAATCAAATTCATTTAAAAATAATATTAAATGTATTTTTTTTAAATTCATGAATATATTAAATATAAATTTATTTTTTTTAGGAAATACATTTAAATAAAATATTCTTTTCAGTGTCTTTCTATTCGATTCTTATCTGAAATTTCAATCTAGTGAATAATGCTAGAAATGTAACGATTCTATCAAAAATACATAAATATTTTAAACAATTTTATGAACAAATAAATTTAAAAACTTTTGGTCTAAATTAGCAGAAACCTAATTTTAAAAGTGCAAGGTGAGTAAAAAATTAACTACTTTAAAGAATAAGAATAGTTATAATAGAATAAGAATTCGTTTATATAGTTTATTAATACTATTTATAATCTCCATTACTATTACGAAATTAAAAGACCTGTAACGTCTATTATTTTTTAATGTAGACACACACTATAAATTCAGACATACAGACTCGAATTTCTACCTTAAGCTACATTCTTTGTCATCTATTAGAATGCATTTCAAAATTTTTATTTTCTTCTTCAGCCACGTTTCTAATAATAAATCTTAGTTTGTCAGAAAGAACTATGTAATAATTATATGAAGTTATATCATACATTGTTTATAATTCTCAAAACTTAAGAGCAAACTCGAGATTAGAAACGTGACTAGCAAAAGGTCAACTAGAAAGTATAGAAATAGTTAACGATTTTGTGATATAACACATTAGAGTTTATAGTATCTCGTTATAAGGCCCATCTTATCTAGTATTATAAATAAATGTCAATAGTGACAAATAAGAATATTTTATGGTATTTTAGTTCTCAGTTCAATTTTCAACCGTCACAAACTATAGAAAGTGTAATACGTCTAAAAGTGTCTGCCTTGCTCCAAAGGAAAAAAAAAAACAAGGATGAGAAAATACGTTTTTATCAGATAATGATTCAGTTTTATGTCGTAAATCGATAGCTGAAACTGTAGAGAGAGAGAGAGATTTTCGAAATATGTTAAGGAGATGTTTAACTGTTAAAATAACGCATGCCAAATCGATTGACATATTTCATTATATGAGAACCATATAATATTTAATTGCAATAAGACCCAGGTTTTCATTCACGTGTATTGCTTTAATGTTGATTTTTTATTGAACTCTAATAATTAATAAATAATTTTTAAGTGGACATATTTCTAAAGATTCCAGATTAATAAATTCAACTTGAGTGTTTTCTATTTAACACTGTATAGGTAGAGGACACGAGACAATGCTTAACCTGCCAAAAATGGGTTCATAAACATCTTGCTGCATAAAACAAGAGTAATTCAATTGTGAATAAACTGTGAAAGTTCCGAAAGAAATCAAATTAATCAAAGTTACCAAAGTTAAGTAACTTAACTTTATTTTTTAAACAGCACAGTCTGTTATTTTCCTAACTTTGATTTCTTTGTTTTGTAACGTTTATTGTTTTAATGCCAATAAACGTCAATGAATGTGAAAGTATTTTTCCGTCGGTAAGTGTACAAAGCAATTTTGTATTTGTGCCTTATTATAGAGACGTGTGTGCAATAATGTCCATGGGAGAGTTTTCCAAGCTTTCTATGGTTCTTGAAGGCATCGACAAAATTTTACTGGGACAATCCCTCAATATAACTTAATACTAGACAATATGTAAATTGAAATACAGACATCTAATATATATTTAACGTAGTTACTATAAGTTGTTATTAAATGTTCTTTATTAAATGCTTCAATATTATTTTTATTTTTTAAACCAATTAAAATTATGTAATTAATTTATGGAATTTTGATGTTTTAATTCTCAAATTCAAAATAAAAAATAAGTAATTTTATGTTTTCTATTTTGATTTATTCAAGACTAAATTCTGAATTGATCATATGAAATAACGTTGCATATGTTACTATTGTTATATATACATACTCGTTATTATATGAAATAAATGTTAAAATATTACAGTTTAATTCATTCTTGATAATAACATCTTCGAAACTATTATTACTTTGATCATTATTTATGCAATTGAGCTAAAAATAATATATGAAATCTTTAATTATCCATAAATATATTGAATACAAATTAAAAACTGCGCAAAATATCATATTCTTTTTTAAATATTGAATTTGATGTGTATTGAAATGTGAAATAAACAGATTTATCAAGTGAATTCATTCAAACGTTAACAAATTAATGCCACAAAATTGATTATATATATCAAGAAAAAGATATGATTCACCACTTTATATTGATTACAGGAAGTGGTGTATATCAATGAAACTTCATTATCAGTTTTATTGTAATTTCAAATGTTTCTCATGTTCCTTAAAAACAATTCTCTAATTCTTTCTAAATATAATCTGGTGTTGGATCGATATATGTAATCTTGTTAAAGTCTATAAAAATTGAACCAATTCTAAAACTCCTCTTTGCATTTGTAATCCAATTATTCCAAGATAAAGCGATATTTAAAAATTTTATTTCTTTAATCTTTTTAATCATATTTTATTAATTTTTATGTCATATTTACAGAAAAATTAGCGTATTCTTACTTATCAAATCGCAATTAAACATATATCCAATAATTTTACAATATTATTTATTTAATTAATATTTTATAAATTTGTCAAATACAAATTATTTTTTCAAAATTTATAAAGTTCCGTTATGAATGGAAACCTGACACCATTCATTTTACTATTATTTTAATCATTTCATCACGATGTAAACAAATTAAATTAATACATTAATTAATTATTTGTTTAAAATAATATAAAATTTCGATTTACGATTAAAACTTTAATTACTTTTATACCTTCGGGTGGATAAACACTTTTGTGATATAAATAGAATTTTCAAAACATTGAAGTTAACATTTACAATTGAATGAGTTAAATAATATTTTAGATTAAAATATAATTTTCTTTAAAATAAATATTTAATCCTTATTCTTATTAAGCCCATGTGTATTTTATGTTTGTTCAGTTTTATAAAAAATAGAAAACTAATGAAAATAATGAATTGATTAAAGTATTTAATTTAGAGTTTTAATTAAATATACTAATTTGCTGCATCCTAGCAATGGCGAACAGTTTCAAGTTACTCGCATTAAATGTTTATAAAGTATTAGGTTTTTATAAATTATTTTTAAAAGATTTATTTTAAATCTTTGCATGTGTAGTGTGGTTCTAAAGCTGCTGTGAAAAGTCTTAAAGGCCAATAACTATGAACCTGAGACAGAAACATTATCATCAAATAAACATCAGATTTCTCAATAAACAAATTACTTGTTTCCGTTATAATCAAACTATTAGTTTATTGTTTTCATTGATTAAAAAAGTCAATAAAGTAAAATTTATATTAATTAACTATTTGACCCGAGGTTTGGAGTTACTAAATTTTGAATTAAATTTTTGATCTATCTTCAGAAAAAGGTTCGTCATCGCTGCTGTAATCCTAAATAAACTATAATCAATTTATATAAGTTAATATAATTAAACGTAAAATTTCTTCATATTTTTATTATACATATGCAAAGGATTTTTGTTTTACACAAAGATTGCTTTTAGAAAGTCGCATTTATTATAAATTTTGCGTAATACTGTATAAAGAAATGTTGACCATTTAATGCAATGTGATATGTTTTTTTAACTTTTTTCGCCCTGTGAGCACTAAGATGGCCTTTTTTAAACAAGCCTATTATTGGTTCGGCCAGATCCACAATGGAGAGAACGAGTGAGAGAAAATGTATTGTAAATGCACCCTCCCAGTGACTGATAGTTTAAGTGCAGCTTTTAAAGGCTTGTGAAATTTATTTGGTGAAAACTTATTGTTTTATTTAAAAAGATTGATTACGTATGATGTTTCGTAGCATTTAAAATGCAAATTTACTCAAAAATCGTGTGTATTATTAAATTTATGTAATTTGTTAATAAATTGCAATTTGTGCCAGTCCCTAAGATAGGTTCTCCATCAGTAACTGACGTCGAAAGTACCAATTTCTGTCAAAGAACTGAAAGAGACGTTGAACTAATAGAACTAATAGAAATTTTTAATTTTGTAGAAAAATTTAACAGTAGAAAATTCGAAAAATTGAAATAAAAAAAAGGTCATAAAAGATATTTCTAATAGGCCGACTTTGTTTAATTTAATTAAATACAACATTAAACAGGGAATATTTTAGGTACCTTAAAAATACATATATTATTAGTCGCTTGTATTTCAGTTATTTGCAAAATATTTAGTCGTACCACAAAATCAGAGTTTTATGTACCATTTTCAAGGATAAAGGATAAAGTCAATGTAATGCGGTATTCTGAGCAAAACTAAGTGTCTGTCACTGCTACAAATACCGTATTAGAATTTAAGTAAAACAACGCTTTTGATACGTACTGTATGTTTTAAAGATAAGTTTTGTAGAAATAATGAAATCCTAATGTAAACAAATTGTAGTACTGAAATCTGAAATACGATAAAATTAAAAATTTTTTAACATTTAGTTATAAGTATAGAGTTACTGGCATAAAAATTTGAATTATTGAAAATATTCCTTCATATTTTACTAACACAAGAATCGAATCGCAAAATGTACTGATTAATTAAAAATAGTTCAAATAATATTTAAAATAGTATTTTTGAAGTATTTATGTGTAATATATATATATATATATATATATGTATTTCATTCCAGCAGCAACATAAATTTTAAAACAATATGAATTTAAGAAATATGTTTAGCTTACCTCTTAAGAAATCCAATGCTTTGTTGTACAATACATACTACACTTTGTAATTGTAAACAGACATATTTCAAATATTTTTCATTATCAAACGACATTGAATGTTACCATATTTACAAAAACTGCATAAGTGGTACTATTCAAACTAATCACAGAAATATTTCTCATAAAATAAGATAATTATTGACATATAACTAATGACATATTGACATTAACTATAAGCATTGACATGATTTATTAAAGAAGGTAATATGAATATTTATCGAATTATTTTCTATGTTGATAAATTAGAAAAAATTATAAAATATTTTATGATTAATAAATTTAATTTTATTCTTTTCGATTTTTAAAATTGCTTCAAAATTGACATCACATGCCAATAAATTACAAATAATAATAAACTGATATATGAATTCTTTAGAAATTGTTCAATGTAGAAATTCTCCTAATATTCTATATTAAATTTAAGATAAATTACATTCATTAAATCTTTTATTACGCTATCTGATACTTTAAATTTTGATAATTTCTGAACATTTGCAATTAATATACTTTCATTTTAGTTTAAATTTATAATTAAATTAAAAATATCAATATTTCTTGCAACTAAAAAGATATTTAAATGACTTTTAAAAGAATTAATAAATTATTTAGAAGGCATGAAATGAGATTTTTGAATAAAAATAACCTAGCAACAATGAACTTGATAGTGATAATACATTAGAATCTGCAGTAAAAAATTTTATTTATGTTAAAATTCTTCAAGCAAAACTATATTTAATATACTTTAAAATTAAATAATAATTTAATTTTAACAAAAGTTTGATATTTATCAAACTTTNTTAATTAATATTATTAATAAATTGAATTTAATTAATTAATTTTATTTATCAAGAGCAGAAGTATATAGATATTGTTATACAAGTATTTGAATTTAAATTTTGTAAGTAATTCGATTGATAAAATTATTAATTAAAATTTTTAAATAAATTTTAAAGAAATATAAAATAGATGGTTACTGGAGTATTCATTATTTTAAAACCGCTGGCTTCATGTTTATTTAAATTTTTATTTTTATTTAATTAATTCTCTTTTCTATAAAGTTAAAAAAATTCTTAACGATAGACCATATTTATAGAAAATGATATTTTTAAATGATAAATTATTTTTTTCACTTAGTAGATTCCTGTTGCTTATTAAATTGATTATCTCATTTAGATAGAGGAATTTTTAAAAGAAAAATTTATTAATTAAAATCTAACTTTCAAATAGTAAGGGAACATGAATCATTCAAATCTTTAAACAAATATAATTAATTATTCTGAGGAACGTGGAGCTTTTAACATTACTTAAAATGTAAAAATCTATCTGTTAATTCTTCCTTCATTTTGTTATTAACAGAGCATGAGAAAAGTCAGATGGGCAGAATCATACATAAATATGGGATCCTGTTTCTCTTCAAAAGCTATAAAAATATACGAATAAAATATTAAAACTGGTATTTTTATTATAATAAACTTTAATTTATATCACTTTCGTATCGTTTTTACATAAAAAATTAAATTCTGCAGCTGCTACTTCTAGAACCCGAGCCAAATAACACTGCAAACTGCTCTATCTATATCTACAAGGTGTTCCAAAAGTCTCCATGCAGTGACACAAATCAAGCCCACCAGTGGCCGAATAAATAAAGTCATTGAAGAGTGGTAGTTGGTCATTGGTTCGTGCCTCTTCAATAGGCTGGCCATCATGCAGTGTTCTGGGTTTTCTTTATGTGTCTAACACCCAAACAGAATCCAGTTTCCATATAGGAAGTCATGTTAGAAGTTACCCCATTGGCAGATCAACCATGTTTTTCGTTTCCTTACTCCGTCAATCCACTAACACAAATCTTAATGCTGACATTTTAATGTTTTGTGAATAAAGTTACATTTTACCTTTGTATGTATGGAAATTTTGGAACACCTTTGTATGTATGGAATCTTTTGGGACAACCTGTATATCTAATTTATCAATTTTTGCCTGTTATCATTCACACTTTTTATATTCTTGTTAATCGATTTTCATATAGTAGTTTTTTTCGTTTAAAATTTGATTCATTTAAATATTTTAAAGCAGGAATTAATTTAAAAAATTCTAAACACATTTTCTATGTAATAGCTGCCTAGAAGATACATAAAAGAGAAAATGTTTTTTATTATGATTTATTCTATTATATTTTATAAGATTATGACATTAATTTAATTAATTAAAAATTCGATTTTTATTTATAAAACCATTAAATCTTTTATTACTTAAAATTATAAAAAATTATCATGAATGATTTACCGATTTAAAATTTATGAATTTAGATTTGTGTTTATCATTTTGTTATTTATATTATTTGAAAGTTTTACTTAATGAAAAATTGGAAAAAAAAATGTATAAAATATGATTTTGGTAAAATATAAAGTACAAACAAGTGCTAAAAGCTTGCAGAAATGTTGAAATTTAAATGCATTATATAAATATATATGTAATCTAATATCTAAGTAATCGTCTTAAAATATAGAAGGTAAATATACGGTAGACGTTCTGCTGTAGAAAATGATATCATACATTTTTCTATATTAAAATGTCATTGCTGCATTTATAATCCTATTAAATACAAATAGAGAAAGCCGATTAATTGATGTAATATTGATTAAACTGCTACAAGTGATAATCAAGAAAAATCATCTGTAATAAATTGTTATTTAAAATACAGTCGAATTTGCAGTAACGGTCACCACCCAAGGGCCATTTTTAAACAATAGTCATTTTTAAAGTAACTTTTGAACAAAAATGCATACAGAATAACCTCCAGATAACAGCCACATACAAACAATGGCCATTTTTTGTAATGTTTCCTCTAGTCGCCTTTGTTCAAAGGTTCGAAGTGTAATTATTTTATTTATCCTGATTTTAAATTACGTTTTTATTAGAATGATGGGTAAGAATTTGCATACGATGTTAAGAATTAGAGATGAATTATACTAATTTAAAGTTTAATATAACTTTAACTAGAAATAAGTTAACTAAACATTAAAGAAATGTTAAATAAAAGATGCATAAGATGAATTGAAAAATATGGTGTAAGATATGTTATTAATCACAAACAATACTGTAGTTTCAAAGAATTTGGAATTAATGAGTATAAAGTGTGGGCAATTATTATAAAAATCTGCAACAGGGACACTTCCCTTTATGCTAATAAAGATTATTATTATTATTATTATAAAAATCAAAACTTATTTTTATAAAATTAATGATTTTCATTCAATCTAGACTAGTTCAGTAAACATGTTTTCTTCCCTTTAATTCAAAAGAAAATTCTTTAAATGTTTTTGAAAATAGTATTTCCAGCAGACTATGACAATAATAAATTTACATTTCTTTAAAAGAGTTATCTAAAGCTTCAAGTTTAATTCTTTAAAGAAAACTTTTCTGAAAAATTGTTTATTGAAAACACATTAAAATAATCGAGAAATTCAACAGAAGGAAAGGAACTTGAATTACTTGTACTGAAATTAAATTAAAAATTATTTGTAGGATTCTATTCTCAGAACAGAAAGAAAAATATCATTAGTACAGTATTATTTATTGGATAATGCTTTACGGAGAAGTTCCTTTAATAATTAAAGTTTACAGTAAAGAGTATTTTCATTATTTAAACTTGATTTCTTCCCAATTAACTTATTGACAATAGAAAATAAGCACGATTGAGAAGATAGAAATTTTTTGTTTTTTCCCCCTTTAATAAACCATTGCTGTATTAATGATTTCATTTTCTTTTCATCTTTCTTACAGTTATTATTCTTTAACAACTTTATCTAAACTAAGAAATTTTAGGGGATATATATATCTTTTATTGTTAAAGTATAACAACTGAATGAAAGATGAAAAGAAAGTGAAATCATTATACAGATCGTTAAAATAAAAGAGAGAATTCGTTTTAACAGCGGATAAATAGTATTTTTTGTAATTTTGCTGAACAGGATTTATATAGATCTGACCTTCTAAGCAACAGAATTTAAAAATTATTTATAATATATAGTTTATAGTTTATAATATAATTTAGTAAGTAAATGAGTTTGCATTTTATATGTTTACCATTGATCATGTTTCTAAAATTTATAAAATTTAATTAATGACTTTCCTGAAGTTAAATTGAACGTAGTGTTTCATATTAGGTATTGAAAATATGAATTATTTATATCGTATTAATGTTTAAAATTACTTAGTTAAAAGCTTAAGTTAATTAGTGATAAAACTTTATTTTATCACTAATTAAATTATATGTCTAAATAACAAATTTATTAATTAGTAAATAATTTTCCTGAAGTCAGATTAGAGTTACTTGGATGAGCACTTGTGACATTCGCGACATATGACACCGACATTTGCTCGTATGATATTTGTGTACAGTAAACTCTTGGTATGCCGTGTGTCGTATATGACACGAAATTTTCCTTCCAAAGAATGAGAAGCAGTTCTGCTTTTTTGCTTGCTAAACAATTATGTTAGTTATACATTTTGTCATTAGAGTTTAGTGAAGCTTATTAGACAACATGCATTCCACTGTGACAGAAACAAAGGAAAATATAAGTGATTGTCTGAGCATATGTTTTTAAAAGTGATCATAAGTATGACTGCCTGATGTCAGTATTCAGTTTTCTCTATTTCTATTGATTATAATTTTACAATTTATACATATTCTTGTTGAGGAGACTTCTAAGATTATATAAGAGTATTTTTTAAAAACTATATTAATAACAATATTTTATGAGATGAGCTAACTTTTCAACGTGTCGTATACGACACATTGGGTTTCTATGTTACAATAATTGCATTACAGTGTATGAACTGTTTTCGTATTAGCAAGTTATTTACTTTTATAGATATTTGGTGATTAGGACCGCAATATGTATTCTATTATTTATTATCATTTTTTATTCAATTAATTTATTAAAAAAATTATTATTTATTTTTATTTATCACAAATTTCTGTGAATTTTTGTCTACTTATTTATTTGGTCTGCAAGATTTTTTTTATTAAAACCTTATAAATTCTAAATATCATAAATCACATATTTATAATAAATGTCAATGATTTAGTTTTAATTTCTCATTGTCAACAGCCGAAATAAATAAGAAACATGATAGGACACACGATAAGACACATGATATTGATAGAAATTTGTCTGAAGTGGAAGGCTGGTTCAGTGATAAAGACAGTGATAAAACATTTGTTCTTTGAGCAGACTGTCCTGGAGAGTGTAAGTCATTAGTCTGTTCAAAGAAAAAATTAAAAAAAGTGTCAAAATCGCTATCACATTCAGACAGTACAGGCAATAAGAAAAAAGGGATCAATAAAAATGACGAAAAAAAAATTATACAAAAAATACTTCAACTTTGCATCCCAGTGAAATACAATGCAAAAGTGAAGCAAAACACATGCCAGAAATCATTGTAAATTGCAAAATTTACCACTGCCCAATGGAAGAATGTAAAAGTGTATGAGCTACAATGTACTGTATCAACTGCAAAATACATCTGTGCCTTGGTAAAATAAAAATTGTTTCAAAGCATATCATATGTAAATATAAAATGTCAAATAATGTACAAAACAGTCAAATAAACCATTTTTACATGAAAGGAAAAGTTTGCATTTTGTATAGGTAGAGAACCATTGTGTCATATATGACACATACCATTTTTTAATGACCAGAACAAAAAACTTTTAGAAAAATGACAATTTACTAATAAGTGACACCTAAAGGTCAAAAGCATAACAAAACTTCAATAAAAAAATATTTTTCAGTGGTGATCCCAAGAGGGTAAGCAATCTATGTACAGCACATATGAAAAGATAAATAAATTTTTTTGCGAATGCAACTAATCCACGTGCTTTTTCGAGTACTGTTGCTATTTTGGATAATTTATTTTATTCAATCTATCTCTGAATTTTCGAAATTACAAAATCTGTGTTCATGTGTATGTTTTGCTTGAAGACCTCTATGGCATCTTAAATTCTCAAGAAGACAGGAGATAAGAGTTCAACGGTAAGGCGACGAGTGCTGCATTACAATTCTGCGATTCATTTTGCACATTCTCTTATTATGGTCCTTAGAACAAAGGATTGGATACCGTGCAAAGTTTGATATTCGTAAATATAAAAAACACATTAATATTTTGCTACGGGGAATTGCTTTGAATGCACGCTGTGTATCAACAAAACTTGAAGTAAACAACCTTGTTTTAAGTGTCTTTCATTTTGGCCCCGAAGCAACTTGTCCAAAATACGGGGAAGAAGATGCACAATACGTAAGATTCTCGAAAATCTCTTTTACTTCATGTGTTTCATTCCATGTAAAATTTTTGCGTAGTGCAACAAACGACGTTTTGAGTACTTGAATATGCAAATGTTTTGATTTATGTTTCGGAAATATAAACCTGCGTGCGAGAGACGTAACTATGCGCATCTTCTCCCAAATTATACTCATTCGTTTTTTCAGACTACGAAATAATTTTATATTTCCTTATTAACAAAAACTATAGATGGGAAATTGAAATAAAAGTGTAAAATTCTGATAAAATGAACTTCTCTCACAGTACTAAGTTAATTGCAAATACTGTAGTTCTATTTGAAACATTCGTTTGACATATTTTTGAAAGATATTAATCCTTTTTAAAATATCTAAAATTCTTATTTACAAACTGAAACCGTTTATTAAAAATTTTAATATTTAAAATATTAAAATTTAAAATTTTATTTACAAATACGTAAACAATTTTAATATACAAGTATATATAAAATTTCCATATGTAATTATTGCTAGACAAATAACTTGCATTAAATAAAGTAATTTCAATACGTCATTCTTTAATAGAAGTTAAATGTCTTCGACTTATAATTAATTAATAAAATACATTAGTTGAGAATGAAATACTTTTAAATTAATGTAGTCCTAATTAGCAATAAAATGTGTAAACTCTTTTATTATTCGAATGAAATCTTATTAGTGTAAGAATTAATTAGGCACAACAATTTTACCACTAAAACTAATCACAGAAATTTATTTTAAAGGTCAAATTTGTGAATATTGAGCTTTTAAAATCTAAATTTAGAAATTTAACTAGAGCTGTGGACGTTGATACGCCGATAATTTAAATTCGTTTCCGGTGGCGACGTGGATGTTCAAATTAAAAGAAAGCGAGTTGTTAGAGTCACAATATTTTCATTTTTTAAAATAAAACTTAATTTTAAGATGTAAATTTTAAAATAAGATAATTGGAAATGCAAACAAATTTTTCGTTTGTTTTTATTATATGTTCTTAAACACATAATAAAAACAAACGAAAAGTAAACTAATTTGATCGACGTATGTTTCTTCATTTTTTTCTTTCTACTTACATTCTTTCGTCTTTTCTACTTCTTCTCTTGTGTTACGTACCTTTTGATTAAACATTGTAATTATGATAGCTACTACTATATGTACTGAAGACACTGTGGCACCATAAATACGTAGTTAACATCGAATAAATAAAATACAAAGAAATAAATGCTAACAGAAATTAAATACATAAATATATACATACTAATAGACGTTTTGTTCAAGTGAATTTTCTCTGAAAATATTCTTTTCAAAAACACAGCCTCATCTAAATTAGAAATATTAGCAGACAGTCCTTACAGACTTTTTAAATAATGTGAAAAAATCTTCAATCTCTGATTTAAACTTTTTTCCCTAGTGTAAAATACAAACTCATTTCTCTTCACAGAGCGGTGATTGCATCTAAGCTTCTGTCAGCAGACAAGTGTTTTTTAACTTTGAATGAAATCAAACCCCCTATAAACCACAGTGTAAGATCTCGAAATAAAACAGTGTTTTCTCCTTTTTTGTATTTTTCATTCTAAGTTGAACTGTAAATATATTGATTAGCACTTCTGCAATTTGTTAGGTTATGAGAATCTCTTAAATGGAAAGCGAGAATACCTGTGCTATCCATAGAGATGTTTCACATTTTATAATTTGCGCTGGCACTTTATCAAAAGTCATGATTCCTCCTATCGATTGCTGCTGCACAGAAATCAAGCACGGATTCCAATATAGAAACCTTCATCAACGATGCGTTTTGAAGAGTCATATTATTTGCCAAAGTATTTTCTACACAAAGCTTTAGAATTCGATCGAATAGAATGTAGACTAAATATTTAAAGTTAAAAAATTTCCTACTGTTGAAGCCAGACACCAGATACCTAAAAAGTACTGACATTTCCAATTATAAACACATTAATATTAACGAATACGTTCAAAAATATGATTTACTCGCTAACTTTATCATTTTTCTGCCTACATATTTAAAAATAAAAGAAAAAAAAATTGGCGAAGCGGCGTTAGGTTTAAATTTAATCTTTAGAATTTATAATGAAACTCTGTACGAATGTAACGATTAAACTTTTCTTTCCTGATCATTTTCTTTTATCATTTAAGATATTAAATATAAGAAAAATCAATAATTTAATATCTAAAATATTCACAATAAATGTTTTAAATATTAAAACCAAATGATTTCAGTTTTCATATCGAATCACATAGAGTTTCATCTAATGACACAGTGTAGAGTTTCTGGACTTATCTCCGGTTAGATCAAAATATCCCTTTTAATAATTGATTTTTTTATTTTAAGACATTGTAATTTAAAACATTTATCTTTGATTTTTAAATTGTGAATGAATTTATTTTAGAAAACTTAACCTTAATTTCATGTTTTATTTTTATTGGGCAATTTGTAAAACTTGTAGACCTATAAATTCCCACTGTCGTCCGTTTGTCTTTTCTTAATCTCGAGAACGGAGTTAGATAAATGAAAGACGAAAACAGACATGGAAACCTTAGGGGCAGGAAGCCCTGATTAACTATATAAGAACGTATATAGTATATTATTATTCAGTCCATAAATCTTGTTATTAATGTTAATGAATATATAACAGCATATATTCAGTATAACAGCAATAATAAACTTAATTAATTAAGGTGAATATTCAGTAAATTAAACATTTACATTTAACAACTTATTGAACGTAGGTTTGAAGTGTGGCGTCAATTAATAAATAAAATTATCGGTATATAAATTAATATTAAAGTCAGACTTTAAAAACGATTTGTGCATTAAGCTTTAATATATGTTTGAAGAGTTTCTCCTAAATATTAAATTTCAATAATTAAAAGTATAATAAAATAAACTGAATAATTACTGTCCTTCGTAATTTAAAGCATATAATAATGACATGAAATCATGCAAATATGTCATATTAGTCCAATAGAGATGATTGCATTTGATGTCATCGCTTACACAATTTGTAATAAATTTAAAACTTACTAAAATTTTATAACATTTAATAACCTATGTTATTAACCTAACCTAACATTCGACTTCGACTCAGGACCTTGAAAACGTTTGTTAAATAATTTTCTTTCAGTGAACCTCAGGTAATGTAATAAGATGGTAGTTTCTCTTTCTTCTCATTAACCTCCAACTTAATTTAGTGTTGTAACATCTATTAATACATCACTGTTTTAGTATTATTTCATATTACGATTTTTATACTTTTTGATTTTATTTCTTATATTCTTTTTCTTAAACAAATCTTTATAACAACTCTTATTTCATTTGTAGTTTATTTTAAGACTTTTTTTTAATAATGCCTCTAAAGAGTAGAGGGTAGCGAATTTTTTATATTACAGACGACAAGATATTAGGCTTCCGGAAATACATACAACTTGATAGAACACATTAAGACGGTTCACAAAAAAATATGGGATGAAGAAATGGTTATGGTTCCAAAAATATGTAGAAGAGAGCACGGATGTGCATGTTGACGCGTTGCCTTCAACTTCAGCAGAATCTTCAATTCCGCAAGAAAAAAGTATAAATGTTGAGGCGCTTGAACAAAAGCAAAAGATACAATTTCTTATAATTTAAGAAACATGTTTTCTATCTTGGAAAGTGGAGACAATTATAATAAGATAATTTCGTCAATTTTATTTTATATTTGTAAAGATTCTCAAGAATTTTATACTCGTATAGTTGAGAAAGAAGGTTTAAACATCCAATGAAAATATTAGCATCACTTTACAGAATACTTTCCATGAAAACACTTTCGAAACTGACAAGAAATATGCATCAATAGATTCATTTTTAAGACGATATTAACTAGCATTACAAATATATAATTGACAGCCGATATTTGGACTGACTTGTGAAACGAAACTAAAAGCTCCTTAGGAGTTTCGGTTCATTATATTTGACCTGATTTGGTCTATTTGATTTGACAGATAATAGGCTAAGTACATTCTGTTTGAAAAGGAATTATTGAAGAATGAAATATGTCAATTGAAAAAAAATAAGTGCCGTTACTACAAATAGCGGATCAAATATAACCAAGGAAGCAGAGAATCTCTTTGGTAAAAATTAGCATATTTCGTGCTTTGTCCACTTATTAAACCTCGTATGTGAAAAGGCATTAAGGTCAGTATAAGGTTTAAATTGTTTATTTTTAAAAGTAAAGGGACTTACTACCATTTTAAGCATAGTGTTAGAGCAAGCGATGACCCGAGAAAATTAACAGAAAAGTTTGGAAAGAAAAAATTAATTGGTGATGTGCCTACAAGGTGGAGCAATAAATATTATATGGCATAACGGTTTATTGAATTAAAATCAGACGTTAATTTGATGATGAGTATGTGAGGTTAGCCAATTGAGTGGAAAAATGTCACGACAGTCGAGCGGTCAAAACAGTCGCGTGGGCACAGAAAGACTCCCCGAGACAGGGTAACCATAAAAAAACGTTTAATAAACATAGAAATTTCCTTACAAATTCCTTGATTGACGAGGTAGCACACACAAAATGCCCGGATAAAGTTCGAATAGAGTTCGAAAAGTTCTATCTTCGTTAGTTGTGGTTTGATGCGGACAGTGAACTACTCCGTAGGCCCCGGAGAGTTTATCACGGCTTACGACGGTTTCTCGTTGGACGAACCGACGAGTCTGTAGATCGCTAGGAGTCACCCGGAGAACGATGTTTCCACAAGATTCGAAAGGCTCTTTTTCTTTTTCAAATATCTAGAGCCGCTCCACCAAGAGAGGCGAAACTACGCATCCAAGAACCTCAAATGTCCTTGAAAGGATGGTTTTATACTGTTTTCCCCCAGGTCACCTCTCCATTGGTCTCTCACTGTCACCTGGTGACAATTCGAAACCTGTTGGAGGGCGCGGGAGAGGTCAGCGTCGCGACTGAATTTGATTCCTCTCTCGTCGCTTTAACTCGACTTTATTCCTTTCCATTGTTTAATTATTTACACAAAAATTTCATTGTTCGATCGAGACATCTAATACTTTCCATTCACGTCTGAAAACGAACTCTTAAAATTTCCGATCGATACCCTTCATTTGGACCCCTCAGTCGGCCCTCGTTCGGGTCCTCACAAATAAATATAGATCCGCCCCAGTAATGGTCAACGCAAACGTAGGTAACTTGTGAGAAATTGTAACACTTCTGAAACCATTAGAATTTGCCACGAAAGAAGTAAGTGGTGACAAATGTCACCAGTAGCATAAGTATTCCAATGGTCGGTAATATTAGAAAGAGGATAAAACAGTTCACACATGAATGTTCATAGGCTAAAAAAACTTCAAAAAGACCTTGCTGAACTTAAAAAAACATTTAGAGAAAATAGATTTTGCTATACTGGCTTTAGGCATAGTCTTGGATCCCAGATTCAAAGATGTCTATTTTGAAAACCCATATGCTAAAGCAAGAACAATGAGTAGACTGGCTAAACTTATATAAGAAGCTGAAATCGATCTACACGAGTCTGAAGAATCTCACTGTGGTCCTGCTTCAGGTAATCTTGAATAATCAAGACTAACTTTCTAACTAACATTTCACTTTGATTATTACACCAAGTTTGCATTTTGATTTTCAGATGAAAGTTTTTCTGTACGGTACGAACACTCGCAGGTTGTTCATGATGCCTGGCGAAAAAAAGAAAAATAACCAATACTGTCTTGGAACAAGTGGGAGTGGATGTAGTTCCGGAACTGTGTCAATTTTTTGCCAGTCCATCTGGACGACTTGCAGACAATCCATTTGCGACATGGAAAGATACAGAGAGAATTAATTCACCTTTGTAAATGTGGCACGAAAGTATTTAGGCTATCAACTGTTGGTAGATCAGTGCCTTCAGAAAGATTATTTTTTTCAGACAGACAACATAATCACAGCCAAGAGAAATAAACCGACTAGATTATTTCTAGGCTCTCTAGATAATAAATATTGGTGTCTACCACACTATTTGCAATTATTTATCATTTATTTGAAAAAAATTATGTAAAAACTAAAAACATTTGTTTTCTTTTTCATTAAATTTTTTATTTGCCTAATGTTTTCATAAAGATCGATATTTTTTGTACGATATATCGATAATATCGATGTTTCCATCGATAACTTAATCGTAATTTAATTACAATCGATACTTTATATATTTTTCTAATTATTATTTTATATTTTTTATTTATAAACGGTTAGAATTGGAATATCATTACAAATTCAGAATTCGCCATATATGTTATAAAATATTATATTAATCATTCAGTATATAAAATTTGAGGATGAAAAAAGGAATTTCATTCAAAATCGTTGAGTTACTTTTCTCGAAAATTTTCCTAATATTTTAAAATATCACTATAAAACTTTGAACACACTTTAAGCATTTATTATTTCCTAATAAATTTTAAAATATATTTATATTGATATATGCTGATTATTATCATTAAATACGTGTATAACGGCAAAAAGTTTTATATACGAACTTTTTTAAATATAACTTTTGATCGATTTCTCATTAAGCAAATGTTTTTTCTTGTTTTTTTTTCTTGAAAAACTTTGTTCTATCAATATTTATTTCCCTTTTGATACGTCTCATTAAATATTTCAATTAATAAAACTACTGTTTTTAAACTCCAGTTTAGGTTTATACTTTTTGACTCTTATATATTAATATAACAGAGGAAAAGTATGACGATCGATCAAGAAATAAGCACCAAGATTTTTATATTTTTGGACTCAGGGACCTTCAAACGTCGAGAAATGCAGAAAAAAAAAGAAAGAAAAAAAGGGTATTTGTCCTGTATGAATGGATATATGTGTGGGAACACGATTTTCGGAGTGGATCGGACAGAATGAATATTTTACTCCTTATTAGCATTTACAATTTTTTAAGAAATAAAACTCGTTTCTGCTCTTAAAATTAAGCTTATGACCATTTTATAATAATAAAAAAAATAAAAGGTTTTTAAAATATAAGAGATGATGCCACAGACGATTTTAAATTTTTACCGGGAAAATTACAAAGTTATTGCTGGATTCTTTTATAACGTTCATTAATTTCATTTTTCTATGTAGCATGAATCACTATCCCTTTTCTCAATATAATATACAATCTGGCAAGGCAGCGAACCATAATACAATATACTCCTCTGTGACATGCATAAGATATCTCAATAAAAACATTCAAAAATAAAAGTGGAGAAAGTAAACAAAATAGTATTTTCATTTTGTTACTTTTATACAAGATATGCATCAGAAAAATATAAGAATAAAAATACATATACTGAAAAATCGTTTTTTCTCTGTGGTTAGATGATTTAATTTATTTAAAAAATTGTCAATAAAAATACATCCCGTTTTCTTTATTCTTTTGAATGCATTTTGCATGTTTAAAAGCGCAAAATATGAAAATTTAATATATAATATGACTTACCTATATAATTACTTGTTTTCATTGACTTTCTTTGTGATTTTTTTATTGCTCCATTTTTTTGTGTTAAACTAACAATGAAATGCAATTCAATTACTAGTAATTGAATTGCATTTCATTGTTAGTTTCAGAGGTGTAGTTTTGATTAATTAGATTTAGTATCATCTTTCAGTCCTTCTAATATATTCAATAGAAAATCTATTTTTCCTCCTCATTGTGCAAATATAGGAAACGAATGTATAGTACAGTATCTTATAATCAAACCGTACGATAATGTTCAAGATGTCTCAGTACCTTTTAATTTATGTAAAAAGAAAATAATGAAAGAAAAATGCTTGACTCTTCAATAAATTTATAATATATCCCAAAATAAGAATTGAACTGATCTTGAATTTGTATTATTCCTTCGCGTAGCCAAGCAACGAAGCTTTTAATTCCTCTATATTCGCTGTTCCTTAACACAAAATTACGTTAAATAAACTCTAAACAGCTTTTAAAGAAGCAGTTTCGTAATTACATATTTACGAAACGTCTTTTGTTTTTAAGGCTCTTTACCAGTATTACGCCTTTCCATACTTTCGATAATTTGTCCGTATCATACATTTTACTACTTCATAATTTAAGCATGCAGCATAAATGGTACATTTGTTTCTTTGTTTTTATATTCGTTGTATCCTTTTGTTTATACAGAGATATAGTAAATTGGCATTTCACATCTCCTTGGCTTATTCTTAATCGTCTTCGCCTCACATCATTTCAATATTCCTCGATTCTAGTTTTTGAGATCTTACTATAGGGGAGACCGGGGCAAGATCGGCATGTTAAGCTTTACTTAAATTTTGTGTAATAAATACTGCTGTAAACTGAAAAAAAGCTTTGCATATTGTCTATTGGAATGTTACCTTACTATAGAACTGGTTAAAATCACTTTGGAAATAAAAATAATTAAAATAATTACAACTTTACAAGAAGAGAGAAATTGCCGAAGTTGCCCCGGGTATTGGGGCAAGATCGGCAACTTCTCTCTTTTTGTAAAGTTGTAATTATTTTAATTATTTTTATTAAAGTTGCCCCTGGTATAGGGGCAACAGTAATGGGGCAAGATAGGCACGTATATAAAATTATGTTATTAACAATGTATAAGTTGGAATTCACTATTAAAACAAAGAAATACAAATCCAACACCCATTTAATATTATTACAACGAAATGCAAGTTCAAAGACATATATACATGAATAACAAATGCAAACATGTTTTCATTTATCATCTGTTTGATTTTTATCCTTTGCTTCTAATGTGGCTTTATGTTGCCGATCTTACCCCGCTAGTCATGATTTCGAAACATTAAGTACAACCCTGAGAACAGAATGCCAAGCCACGATCTGGCCACGTGAATAAGTTGAAGTTACATCCTTCTAACAGGAAAAGTAACTTTCGTTATCATGGAATTATAACAAAACCTGCCATTTCAATATAAATGGAAGCAAAATATTATATGGAATTGAACGAAAATAAAAATTTGCTTGATAATTCAACTACGCTTGTTGGAGAACAATAAAAACACTACAGTACACTCAACAAGCCACCAATAAAAGTCAACTGCCTAACCTATAACCAAAGTTTCCTTTTAATTTGTTTAAAAAAAAAAAGCGCTTGACAAACTTGCCCCGTATGCCGAAGTTGCCCCGGCCTCCCCTATTTTTAGATTTAGATTAAGATCTTTCTACATACTTACTAAGATCGTTTATTATATATAAAAACTGTTTATATCTTTTCCTTTTTTTACTTTCACTGAATATACATCCGATTGTCTTAAATCTATAATCTCGTCTTTCTTATTCTGAAAAATATACTATTACTATTCCTACATAATAGATTTATCTGCCTTCCTTTTACGCATCTTTTCATAATCTTATATATTCTCATGTTATCTACGTTTAATTTTATTTTATTTCTCTACTCTAATCTTTCTTTTTGTTTACCACCGCATTCTTTTTTTCAATCTTTTCCACCTTTTCCTTTATATTTTCTGTAACTTTCTTCAGAATTCACAATTCTCGAAAACGTGTTTCTTAACATATCAAGTTTTAGTTTTAATTATCCATATCTGTTCAATACCCATAAGCTCTCATAAACAGATTGTATATAACTGCTAACTTATATTTTGTCTGTTAACATGAATCTAAATGCATTAAAGATTGTGCTGAATTATTCTTTCTGTGCACTTCAGTATTGCTTTATTAGAAAGCCTCAAAGTTATATCTAAATAGTTTATTTCCTTTTCTTCCCCTGTCTTTTCGACATATAAAGGGAGTCCCGCATTGTTCTTATTGATATCTTGTACAAATTTATAATTTCTGCCATTCTTTCATATTATTAAATAGTCATTGTATACCTATTTATATAAATAATATTCTCAATTTAATTAAATTATCCTTCCAGTTTTCAGTTCCAGTGAAGAAATAATATTCTCTATAAACTTTCTAATCACACTACTTTCTAGTTCCTGAATCACTACTACGCTATTATTTGTACAGAAAGTGATTCAATGGGTTATCCTAGTTTCTGACTATAAAAAGCTTTCCCAAAGACAAACTAAACGATTGTTTAGACTTAATGCCCAATAACTTTCTATTGATAACACTTTTTTCTTCTCAATATTCTTAAGTTGTATTACATGATTATGCTATATCGGTTATAATTAAAACAAAATAAAGATTTTGAGAGTTATAAATATTATAAATATCAATAAAGTTTAATGACTTGTAAAGATATCAAACAATAATGAATTAAAACATTCAATTATACTAAATAAACATTCAATTATACTTTATACTAAATGATAAAATAAAAATTGCTCAATTTACCCGAGAATAATTTTTTAATTAAATTGTATTGCATAGCAGAGACACGTCAAAGGAATATGACTTTAAATTGGTTAAAATAGAACATTTCTCTATCATTTATCATAAACTGAATAATTGTCATCATTAAACAATGCATATTTTATATACGCATATATTTTGTTTTTCTCATTTAGAATTTCTGCTTTTATATGTCCATTAATATAAATTATAGATCGCTTTTGATGCTTTCAAACAATTCATTATTTTTCTTTCTATTCTCCTGAAAAATTGAATGTAATATTAAAAGTATTTCTTTCAAATAAATTGATTTCATTTTGTGTAAAAATATAGACGAAGTATTCAATAGAAATAGCATATTTTGTTGATTATAGTCTATCTTGTCTCCATTCAACTGTAATTTTCTGCTGTAGGTTACAAATTCTAGAGTTGGAGGAGTTAAGTTAAAGTATTTACTAAGAATAAGCAGTAAAAATAAAAATGTTTTATGCTATATTTATCTTTAATTTATCCAACCTGAGATCGGTTAAATATATATCAAAAGTTAATTTAAATATAAACGTATCGTGTATGTGTTGATAATTTTAACTCGAATTCCACCATAATGAAAAATCTAGAACGTAGCCAAGAATTATAAATTTGCTCTTTAAAATTTCATGAGAATAAAAACTTCATCGTGAAAAATATTAATCAATGATTAATAATTATATATTAATGCAATAAAAATATAATATTCAACTTTAATGTAATTTTTGTAATTTTATTCACAAATGATATATTTAAGTTTCCGTTAAATAATTTTGATATAAATTTTTATAACACCTATCAATTTTTTAAATATTAATCTTTATATAGAGTATTGAAGTTTAGGTTTTTAATTGTTAAATGCTATTTCATAATTAAAATATAGAACAATAAAGATGTTTAGGCTGAAGTTATCGATCCTCAACCGATATTTTTATAATCTTTTACAAAAGGTATTAAAAATTTACAATTGAGCTTTCGAAAAAATAGAACTTGCCAATAAATTTTTAAATAAGATTTTAATAACTTATTTTAATTTTTAAAATAAGTCGAATTTATTCCATGAAGACATTAAATCAAAAACATTATGCGATAAATAATAATGCTATAAAAATATAATTTAATAACATGTCATTATACAAACGGAAATAAAATTTCTTAAAATCTATTCATTTAAGTAAATAATTCATCAAAATATAACTTTTAAATCGGCACGAACGAAGAAATAATGCATTCAATTGCAAAGAGAGACCAGTGTGATGTATCAAAGAGCATTATCTCAGCTGCTAGTAATGTAACTTGGCTAGACAGTTGGATGACATTTACGTAATCTCTTCTTCGCCAAGCAACAAGATTTTATTAAATAACTTTGATAGTTTGATCATTATTTAATTAACTAAATAAAGTAACACTACGTCAAGAATGTCATTAGACCCATTAACTATGTTTGGATATAATCTGCATTGAATAAATAACGTATAGATCAGTAGTTTCTTTCGTTATTAAAGACTTTTGTAAGAAAATATCAATATAACGTAGGGATATTAGACTTTAAAAAAATAGATGAAAAATGTTTACATTAAAATTTTTACTTCTATTTAAAAGTGTAATTTATAAAAGTTATTTTTTAAAATTAAGTTTTCAAAAAATTATACTATATTTGCACGACAGTGGGAATTTATAGGTCTAAAATTTTTTAAAATTGCAACCAAATTAAATAATTAAATATAAAAATATTTTCATTAATACGAAAATAACAATTTTATTTATAATATTATATTGAATAAAATAAATCAAAGTCTATTTATGGAAGATTATGTAGCTTTATTTATTTATTTTGTCATTTAGAAATAACCTAATCATTCTTTTATTTAAGATGATATTTTTTATATATATCTTTTTATTACTGCTGGTCTCTTTATTACTTTCTTAACAAAAACGTATCAAATGTAGAACAATATAAATAGATATATTTCTTAATGCTTGTATGAGAAAAATCATTTTTATAAAAGATCTAATGCCAGTTACAGAAGTTATTAATATATAAGTTATATTGTTTCCTCTCTCAACTTTGTCACAACGAATTCAGACATACGAGATTTATGGAAGAAGTTTTGTGGTAACGACATCACCAATTCTTTATTAAGTTAATTCTAACTTTGTTGTACAGTTACATTTGTAACCTTTATTGTTGTTGTAAGCTCTTGTATATTTACTTTCTTTCGGGATTATTACTACTTTGATTATTTTGGTTATAGCTCTTACGTGGAAGTGATAAAATATATTGATGAAATTCAATATATCATACATTAAATTTTTATAAATTATCATAATACTTTATAAATTAATATTACAGAGTTTAATTACAAGTGTTTTTTGTAATTACGAAAAATTAATTTTATAAACATATCAAAAATATAAAGAATTAGTCAGATAAAGTACAAGAAAAATTACGTTGAACTAATTTATAAATTTACAGTTTAAATGCTTTTACAGATTTTATAAATTTAAATGAAACTTTAAATATTTTTATTATATTTCTTCTGTAGATTGTAATGTCTTAATACAAATTAAATTCAATATTTTCAGAAAACCATTAAATTAAAAATATGTATTTTTAATTTTTAATATATTACGGTTTGTTAAGTGTGCTCTCGAGAGACAGAAATAAAATACTTTACAATTACAGTCTTATTCTGCTTCTCAAGGACATAATCACAAGAATATAATTACAGCAATTAAATTAGTTATTTTTATAGTTTTATAAGACAAAATATGATTAAAAAAGTTAATAAATTTGTTATTAACTTACAAATACAATTTATAGAAGAAATATATAATACATTACATAAGAAATTAAATTTTTTCCTTCTTTCAGGATGCAGCAGTGCAATTTAAATAAGTTTTCTGCGTGTAATTTTAAGGTTTTTCTCATGTAAATGTTAAAATTTATCAAATATTTTTCTTATCGTACTCTAATTGCAAAACTCTCAAATAATAAAATAATCTGTTTACAAAAAATTAGAAGAATAATTCCAAAAAATATCCTATTGAATTATTCAATATCTTATAAAGAATACATAATGATTAAATTGTCTTGAAAATATACAAATAAAAATGATTTTTTATAATTTTATTACTTTAAAAGCTTTTATTTTATCCTTCGAAAATAAAATTTTTAAATTTATTATCTTTTAAAACATAACTAGATAAAGTTTTACAGCTATAATAAAACTAGTCTCTGCACAATTTAAAATATTTTATTGTAATTCTAGGAAATTTAACAAAGTTTGTTATAAGAAGTAAAGTAAAACTTTGCATTATTTTATTTAAATAATTGAAAATATTAAAATTTTTCTAAATAGTTTTTTGAAATTAAATATAATAATATAAAATTTTACGTTAATTTTTTATAACAACATCTGGACGACTT
>NW_019385880.1:0-15476 GCF_000671375.1 Centruroides sculpturatus | reverse complement strand
TACGTTAATTTTTTATAACAAACTTCTTTTAAAAAATTACGAAGTTTTATAAATAAATATAATTATTACAAATAATAAATAATATAATTTGTTATTACAATATTAATAATACATTATTCATTAATATTATTAACTTGAACTCTTTAGCTTAAATTTCATTAATTTAATATCAAATGTTGCAAGAATATAGTGATTAAAGCTGTAACAGTTAAATGTACTCCACAGAGGAAAGTAGTAAAACATATATTTATAATTTGAATTATGAATTTGCTTCCTGAGTTTAACTTAAATATTAACAAATAATTATTAAATTAAATCTTAATAATTTAAATGATTAATTAATATTTAAAGATTTAACTAATTAATAAAAGATTATTAAATCAACTTTATGCAAAATATTCTAGTTAATACTATTGTTATTTGCAATTGACTGATTCTATTTAGTTAGAGTTTCTGATAGAAACAAGCATTATTGTACAATTACTACTTCTGGAATTAGAGTCAAAGTAATTTATAATATTGAACTGATAAGAAGAGTAGGCCCTTTTGTAGTAATTAGTATTAATATAAACGTAAATATAACGAAATTTGTTAGTTAGTTACTGCTTTTTGGTACAAGACACAAACTTAATTACCTGTGTCGCGAACTTACAGATGAGAGAAAATTAAAAAAAAAAGTATTAGTTAAATTGCTAATAATTTCTTTACTTTTTAACATTACTTGTATATGTTTTTTATATAGGCTATATAAAATATGTAAATCTTTAAATAAATTAGAAATTGCATAACTGACAGTGTTCATTATCAGACAATTTTCTCAATTATTAATACAGTCAAACCTCTAAACAACAGTTATAATAGGAACATAAAAAAAGTTGTTGTTGGAAGGTGGCCATTATTTACAGGTTATTTTGTGAGCAATTGTGTTTAAAAGATGCGTTACTAAAAAAATTGTTTTCATTTATTAGTAGCAGTTGTTGGAACATGGCCTTTACCGGAGGTTGTACTTCTAATGTTATTTTTATTCGTTTTAGTAATAATTATTTTAAATTTTAATTTCAAATACTATATTAATATAAACATTATTGAATATTTGATTCTTTAATATCAAATCAATAACTGAACATTGATTATATAATCAATGTTCAGTTATTGATTTGATATTAAAGAATCAAAATTCTCTTTTGAGCTACGAAAAAATATAAATTTACGAAAAAATGTAAATTTAGTATTATTTTATATTTAAAAACGCCACTTTTTATCCATCTTCAATTGTAATTCTAAAATTGTTAAACCAAAAAAATTAAAAAGTGATTTATTATTTGAAATTCTTGAATTACATATTTAAAGATTGAAAAGTGAATTTGAGAAAATAAACGCTCAAGCTTATTTATTTAATGTAAATTCTTGGTTTAGGCTTTGAAATCCTCAAAAGCTCGAGTAGCTTTTATATTAGTCCTTTTAACTTGGACCTAATTATGCGATGTTTTGTATAAGCAGAAGATATACGATTATTATTTTAAAGAATAATCTTTTTTTTTTTTTAATTTCAAATAACCAAACCAACATATTTATTTTTAAATGCTTTTATTTAACTTTCTTCGAATGTCCTCAAATCTTGCAACTCAAATTTCGTTCATTAACTTGTAATTAAGATAGAAGGCTGAAACTTTGAGGACACAACTATATCAGATGACAATGCATTTTAATGTCTTAAGGAATGGCCTATTTCATCATCTTCTCTATCCCGAAACCCGATAAATATAACCAAATATAAAATCTAATCATGATTTATGTACGTAAATGCATTGAAGTGATGTTCATGATGAGGTGAGATCACCCCTACCTCCAAAACATGATTAATAAAAGCGTTATTTTAAAATAAAATTTTAAAAAATATATTAAAATTATCTTCAAATAATTTCTCGTTTGCTTCTTTCCAATATGAATTTTAAATGTAAAAGAAAATATCATAAAAAATATATACTATCTTTTTATGATTACAGACTGTTTTATACTGGTTAATAAGAATATCAATGAAAAATAATCAGAATTTGTAGCTCTCTCGGTCTTAAGGACAATTAAATAAAACGATTTTTCTAACCTCTTTTTGATAGCCGGATATCCTTTATTCATTACAATCATATTGATCTATTCGTGAATTTCATAATTATTTCAAACTAAAATTCTCGTTCATTTAATTTCTATTTATAAACTGAAATATTTTAGCAAAAAATTAAAGATTTTAACTTTATTGTTCAGTGATTCGCTCTTTGAAACGGTTTAGTACACCCGAATAAACGACGTACACTTGATTTATATTGACTAAAGAATGTAAAATCATCGAAGATAAACAAAATTAATTGATACAAGTGCCATTAGTTGCAGGAAATAGGAAAAAATAACATATAAGAAAGTAAAAATAAATTTTATTAGCACATATAGTTAAAAACAATTATCTTCAATCAAAATCACTAGGCGTTACAAACAGAACAAAAGCCAACTAAAAAAAGAAAAAACATTACTTTCGAACAAAATGTACTTTCTATTTATTTATCCTTAGAGAAAGTCATTCGTTTTTAAACGTTTTTAACTTTTATTTCAGTTAGAAAATACTAAAACTCTACATATCTTTTTGCATTCCTTCTAGGTATTTGTATTTGATTAGATGGTTTACATGTTAATTATTACTTTTTAAATGAATTCTTACATTAATTAATGAATTGAAATTTATTTCCATTTCACGAAATTTACATTGTTTTAAAGTCATGGTACCTATGAAAAGAATTAAAAATGGGAAAAATTTTAAACGAATTTTCTTCATCTTGATGAATGTAGAGAACATCTTTTTAGAAGAAGAATTTTTTTCATAGTTAAATCTTGTTAACACTTTTTAAAATTTTTTTATTAATACACGTTAAAACTTTTATTAGGAGAAAAGTAAACTGAAAAATTTCAAGTTACTCTTCTAGAGCCAAAAATATCAGGTTCCCTTTAACTATAATAATGAAACATAAATTTATTTTCTAGACAGATTTTCCTACATTTGTTTCTTTGTAACGTATCTTTAAAGCAGTTCAATTTTATGGCATAGTAAAGAAATTCATTAGATTGTTATAACAAAGCGAATATATTGAAAAAAATTTTTACAATTTTTTCAACTATCAAAGATAATAGTAAGTAAAGGTAAAAAATAAAGCAATTAATATATTTATCCATAAACTGAAATATTGAGATTGTTATCGACTTTCGGTTGGAATATTTGAAAGTTCATTCTTAATTCTACTCTGATTACAACACTTTTTTTGTTTTATTCCATTCAGATCAAAACGCTAATTTATAATAAATAAGATATGAAGAAAAAGAGCATTAAAATTTTTATACTTTGTTTGGATATTGTTGAAAGCTTTTCTGTAATTTTACTCCGATTCTTTTAATGATTTTACTGTATTAAAATGAAACTCTAGAGATTCGATAATTCCTTAACTCAAGTAATTCTGATTTAAAAAAATAATAATAATTATAATATTTGTTATTAAAACGTAAATAATTATTAGAAAATCAAATTTAATGACGATTTTACTTCAAACACAGTAATGATCACTATATACGTAATGTATTATATGACACTGTTAACTTTACATTGAATTTTCTTATAGTAGCAATTTCTTTTTGTATTGATTAGTAAAATTTTAACAATATAGCAGCTACAGCGCCCGAATACTCCACTTGGGAAAATTATTCTACAGCATATTAATATAATTTTATTCATTCAGTTGAATAATCAGTTCATTTTTTTGCCATTTACATCTACTATCAGTATCAAATATATATACACTGGTATATATATATATAGAAAGAGTTTATCAAAAGATTCCTTAGTCAATCATTCAATTTTTTATATTAATAAAATATGATCTGTGCCTAAAGTGAAAATGAATAAAACACTAAAACACGTATACAAACCTTTAGCATGTATTCAGAAATTTTAGAGTAAATGATGTAATTTTAGAGTAAATGATGTAATCCATTTAAAGGCAGAGATTTACTCGACGACATATATTCGTACTCATGCATCGTAACATTGATTGACATGGTAATCGCTATGTTTCCTGAAACGTTGCGTCACAGTTCATCCAAATTACGGAAATTATTTACGTAAGCTTTATCCTTTAGATATCCCATAAAAACGAAATACGAGGAAGCCAAGTATGCGGATTGAGATTATCTAAAAATCGATCAAAGTTTCACGAAAGATTCGAACAAGTTCGTTCAAAGTAGGCATACTTAGTGTTACGTCATTGGGAAATGTGAAACGACTTGGGAAACAAAATGATGTAAAGAAACAATGTAAGTTTTTAAAATATTACCCCGATACTTTTATAACACATATCCAGAAATAAAAGAAAAAAAAACACCCCTTAGCCTAGTGAAAAAAAAATATATCAAACAAATGCCTTCAGCTCATTAAAAGGCTATTTTCAAAACAAGTTTTTCTTCTTAAGTTTGACCAGTTAAATAGATTGGAAACCTCATAAAACACGATTTTTCATTTCTGAGATATAAATTTTCTCTTAAATTTTCAAAATTATTTATCAGATAATAACATGGCAATAATCGACAGTATAGTTACAAAAACAGAAAATATACTCTGGAGTGTAATACTTTAATCTTGATTATTTGTACTTATTTTGCAATTTATTATGCATTTAGGGTCAGATTGCTTGTAACCGAGTTCTAGTAAAAACGTAAAAGACGAATTGTCAGTAAGACAATTTGTATTTCATGTAAATGTCTTATTGACAACATCCTTCGTAAAGAGATAGAGTTTTCACTGTATTTGTAGTGCAACAATTTGAGGAAAAAATAAAGAGTTTTTTCAATTTATTTTTCTTAGTTTACGTTACAGATACATTACAATATCTAAAACTTCTATAATGTATGTGCTGCTTCAGAATGCGATGTTTTATGATACAAAATATTATCATAATGCTATAAAATCATTAAATTAATGTAGAATATAATGTCTTCTATCTTTTAAATTTTGAAACCTATTATTGTATTTTATTTCAAACCAACCAATAGAAGGAATGCCTACAATCATTTAAAATATCATAAGCAAATCAATCCGTTCAAAAATAAAAAAATAAGGTATTATACGTGTACAGTACTTTTCCTTCAAAAAATAACTTATATGTTAAAGGTTATACCTTTAAAAGAAAAAGCATTACTGTATATTGTTTATTTTATCTTCTCTTCCCTGAAGAGGTTTAAACTTCTACTGGCATTACCAATTGTCTATAGAATTGGAAATCGCACTCTGAGGAGTTAAAATTAGTTGGATACTGTCCAACGATATCGTTTAAATGTGAACGATAACACTAGGGAAAATGATTTTAGTTCTCGAGAGAAAAATATAGAAAAAAAAAATTCATTTAAAGACAAATTCTAATACATTTAGAATTTATAACACAATTTTGAAACAGCTTTGATAATTGATAATATATTCCATTATTCTAGAGAAAACGTCATTTTACACAGTTTCTTTAATAGAATATAAATAAATGTTCTCAATATTGTAAAAATAAAAATATCATAGGTATAGTAGGAAATTATATCAAATAACAGAACAACGTTTTCTACCTTTATCGTTAAATATGAAATAATAATATGTAAAGTCTGTAATGAATCATTAGTAATAACCTAATAATTTCAAACTATAATTAAATATTGTGTTATATTAAGTACGTAAACATAATAATTCTAAATCAAATTCTAAATTATGTACTCACGCAATATGAAGTCTGTTTATGCTTATGAACGTTAGCAAATGTACTCTATACAATATGTTACGTAGGATGTGCCGAAAGTATTGTGACGATTTTAATTTAATGTGATGTTCGTATCATCAGTAAACTTTAAAAAATTGACTGTAAACCGTATAGAATTTTTATTATTATTTAGTTTGTTGTATTTACATATTTCTGTCCAACTATTTTGCGATAAGCATTGAAATATGTGTAATTCAACAGCGTGAACAAATTGTTGAACTCCACTTTAAAACCAATAATTCCATTGATATTCTAATCAGCACTCATAATGAAAATCTAGAGCGGATAAGTCGAGTGACACCGACTCATCCGTTCCAGATTTTACCTTATAGGGTATTTAAAAGAAAAATTTACGCCAAAAAGCCATAGAGAATTGTTGCTGTGAAGCAAAACACAAAATTACAGAATTTTGTTTTCATAACAAGGAATAAATTGTTGTAATATGTTACTGCTTGTTGTGAAAAATAAGTGTTTTGAGAACATAATCTTGTATTTCTTCTGAGAGTAATATCCATTAAAATCCCTATAATACTTAAAATATGACTTATGCAGAATTAATAACGTTTATATTAATATAACTACCCATTCAAACTTTTTTAGCTAGTCTGACGTGCAGTATGGGGCATTGTATTATCGTGCAGTAAGCGTACTATCCTATGCATATTCGGACTTAGCACATCTGTGATTTTTTTCCTTTATTGATTTCTTAAGAAATATCTTGATGCTTACACTTCTCAGATGATAATGGAGTTAAAGATCTCGGACTTGTTCAAATCACTAAGTAAAGAATTTTTTCAGAAAGGAATTTTTGTCGTTGTATCACCACTGGGAAAAGTGTTTAGAATAGAATGACGACTATTTAGAAAAATAGCTTAGACTGCCTGCTTTCAAATGTATAATTGAATTTTTTAATATAATTTGTTATTAAGTTATTACAAAAACTTGTACCTTACTTCTGGGATATGCTTCGTATAACAAAATTTCTCTATTTTTAAATACTTTTATTCGATATTTTAAAAAATAAATTTCTATTTACTTCATTCTCTTCAATATTAAATAACTATAAATATTGAAAGTTAATCCTTTATAATGTTCAGTTGAAAAACATTTGTATATATATAAATCTTAAGCTCAATAAATTGAAAATGTTTTTGTATTTATTTATTTCAAACTGAAACAAAACCAAAATGTATTTTCAATTTACTTTATATCAAGAAATAAAGAAATGACAATGTCTACTTTTTTCTTTTTCTGATATTAGGCCTAAATATTAAAAGTGAAACGCGCAATTATTTATTGTGACATCGTCCCATATCGAAATTTTTAATCACAGTTTAATTTTTAAAAATCGCTTGACTTCCGGACTAAACTGGAAGTTCGGATATAGTTAATTGGGGTTTCATTGTGGTCTCAATTTTAGTAGTGTTTTGCCCCTGTACATCATACTTCTGCTGATAACGACCGAGTCATGCCGGTTAATCTATCTATAAAATTTTGAATTGAAATCACGTAACTTTCTACAATATACCAATATAGACAGGAAGTTTCATATATACCTATAATAAACTGATTCTATTCTATTCTATACCTATATAATTAATCGGGACCTCTAGCCTCTAATCTTTCCACATCTGATCTCATATGTCATCGATCTAATTCTGTTCTTGAGATTGATGAAGGACAGACAACCAGACGGACAACAGTGAGAGTGTATAGGTGTGCAATTTAAAAATTACAGCTCAATAAGGAAAGAGAATAAAAATTTGTGAATATATAAATAATGTTAATAAAGTAATATTCTGTTATAATAGATAAAATGTCGATAAGCTTGAAATAGCTAATCTAATCTTTATCATTTAAATTTATGAGATTCTTGACTTTGTTTTCAATTGATAATCCATCGACTGTCGCGGTTTTAAGTATTTTCTCCAATATACATCTAAATTACATAAAAATTAATTTAAGAATATATAAAAATAAAAGCTTTTCCATTGAATATTCTGAAAGAATTAGAAGTGAATATAAAAATCAATTGCATGTTATCCTGTTGGCCCAATCATCAATGTTCAGTTTTTCTCTAGTTTCTGATAATAGAAACTTTATCAAATATATTATTTGTTTGAGTCTACATTTCATTTTAAAAATATCTTCCTTTTACCTTGCAAGCATATACATGAATTCATTTTGTACCGTCAAATTACTATTAAAAGATAAAAAATGATCATCGAGAGTCACGGCAGAGACTATGCCAAGTGATAAAAGTCACTGACTGACTGTATATACAGGAATCAGAGTCGCCGATTTAGTTCAATTTTCGGTGACTGAACTGTGTAGTACGACATCATCTAGGTCTTGATATAATAATACATTATTTAACCAAAACACAATTGATATCAAACAAAACATCTGAGATGTAAAAAATTGCTCCAAATAAACAACTGTGACAATTTGGACGACAGTCAAAATTTTTTTTAGGAATTTTTCTTTGATAAAGATAAGCTTGACGTTTCGAAATGGTAACCACAAGATTTTTACCTGCATTATTCTTTTTTACAAATCGCTTCCAAGCGCTAAACTTATTTTTACAAAAGAAAATCTCCTGCGAAAAAAATTTGATTGCGTTTAAATTGTCATAAGTTTTTTCTTAGCGCAAATTTTTTTACATTACAGTTGTTCAATAATTACATACGAAATACACATTAAAAAGTAAAATAAAGTATAAGGGTATTTTCTTGATCTGTGCTATTCATATTTTAAATATTTGAAATATAATTTAAAATATATTTATATATATATATATATATTTCTTTTAAAATATTAATAACTTATGAATACAAATAGATTTAAACAGTTAGATGGTTCGACAATTTGACATATTACTCGTATTATTGACGGTCTTTACATTTTATACTTTAAATTGAATTTTGTTTTACAAAAAAGTGAAACGTTGCTAATTTACTGTCTCTTTGTATACAGAACAATAAACGTGTTCTCACGTATTATACAAGTATATAATAATAAATATTATTATTTTTATTTCTAATAAATTAATAAATCAAAAATTATTTCTGTGTATTTTATTATTATCTCCATTTATAAAATATTTTATTCCTATTATAAATAAACCTGCTGTTTAAGATGCACGTTACGATTTTAAAATGTATTTCGAGAAGAAAAGAGTAAAATAGTATATGCAGAAATGAAGTATGACTGTAGACATACGTCATTTCTGTATATACTGTCAGACGTATGTATGTTAACATACCTACAGATAACTTGCTACTAGAATTTTTAAAAATAATGTTAATAAAATAACAAAATGATTCTATATACTGTTCTAATGAAATCCTTTAAACTAATTTTACTCAAAATGAGAAAATAATTTTTAAATATATTAAAAACTAATTATCTATTATTAGCCAATTATTTGTAAATCAGTAATCTATTTCGATAAATAGTTAATTTATATACAAAGATTATTATTTCAAGTACAAAGAATCGAAGTTACTTCTATTGATCCGTATGTATCAACTATATTTTTGATTTGCTTAAAATTGATTTTAAACGAGTAACGCCAGTAAACTACTGATTCATATAAATTGTTAGAATAATTCTAAAACCATAATTCGTTAATGGACATAGTATCTAATTATAACAATAATACGAATATTTAGTTAATATTAAGATTATTGTGGGAATAAGAGCATTTAGAATCTGATTTGTCGCATATACAGTCGATCCACCTATAAGACGGTAGATACGTTCCGTTCTTTATGAATCAATTTTGAAGGAATCACAGCCAATTACAGCCCGACACGTGTGAAGTTTACGGACTACGGCTGTTTGAAAGGTTTTCTTCCATAAAATTAATCGATTCTAGACTAATTTGACTCAACATTTCCAAAATACGTATATATATATATATATATATTGGAAATAATCCGTAAAAACTATGCTATAAACAAAAAATTGTAGGATTACTTACCGAGTGTGCACCATTCGACGTCGCCATTGCTTAAGCTTGTTTTCGTCGCGGAGCAGCGCACCAAACGGCGGCCCCGATTTCTGATAAGTTATTTTTCTGCGAAAACTTCGTTGAACTTTGGAGACATCATTAATATAAATAATTTTAATCGCCGTTGAATAAGAAATGTTTCTTTCACAAGAAATGTATAAAATTACATTACTGTATTAGACTTACGGTACCTAATTTACATACTGTACAGACGATAGCTCGCCTAAACTCTCTGCAGCATGGCGCTAGACGGCGGAAAGTATATATATAATTATAATAAAGTTACAATAAATTAAGTTAATATATAATTATATATACAGTACCTAATTTATATATAATTTATATATAATTATATGTACAGACGATACTAAACTCAATTTACCCGCCTAAACTGTCCGTAGCGTGGCGCTAGACGGCGGAAAGTAGTTCGGCTGTCCGATGACGTTTTACGTAATTATAGGAGTTTTTTTAACCGTTGTTTACGGATACCGCCACAATTTTTTCGCCGTCTTATAGGAATCGTAATTATAGGAACCCGTCTTATAGGGGGATATACTGTATTCTTCTTTAAGATTAAAATGAAATAATAGTTTATACATTGTAAATTATTATAATAATTTTTTAAAATTTGATAATGTATGTGTTAATCAAAATTTTGTTCACATCATTAAGAGATTGAAAATCTTATTAATGTTTAGAAAAGTGCAAACTGGAGCTGACCAACTGTGACTCGTTGCTTAATTTTTGCTAGATAAGATTTATTTATAACTTCGAAGCAGAAGACATGAACTAGAAAATTCTCCTTTAGGATTCTGACATGGATAAAGCCAAAATTCATCATTACGAATACATTAGAAATTTAAGTATTTAACAATTGTAGGAAAGTGAATTTAAAGTAAAAATTGACACGCTAATCTTGATTAAAATGAACCAGAACTTTAACGACAAAGTGAATAATGTGATTTCACGCTTAGATCGTATTCAGGTATGGATTATTGATTTATAAGGCCTCAATCCATTTAGAAATGAAAGCAGAACATTTAAGAAAGCTAGATACTATCTTAATACTTTCATCAGACTTTGAATACGGTTTTTTTCGAAAAAAACTGCGAATCAATTTAGACTATAATTATTATACATTTTAGACGCTATCTTGAAATTGGAATGTTGAATAGACGTAATAGTATTGTTTTTGGAGTCAAGGTAAAAATAACGAGTTATCGAGATCTATTGAAGAGGTTATTGTTAACTCATTATTTTCATTCACTTGAAGTAACTTAAATAATTTGAGTATCAATAGAGTGAACAGATTCGGAAAACTGTCGGACAGTTAAAAATAATTTTCTGTATTTCTTTTTTAGTTGAAGATGACCGAATGACCGAGATAGTTAAGGCACCACCCTACCGCTTTGGGGAATTGGAGATTTTCAACATTAATCGAAAATTTGACATTGAGAATCCCACGATTTGTAATTTCTTTACTGTCCGTCAATGCGAGCAAAATAAATTAATTAGAAATTTACATCTTTTAGAGGGAATATATATTCAGTGAAAGGCAAAGAGGGTTTCTATTCTACTTTTAACTGTTGGAACATAGTATAAGAGATGCAGATATTCTTTATCACGTTAACTGATTAAAATCAGACAACTTGTCGTGATAATTAAAATGATGGAAGATTATTGACATTAAAATCGAGCGAATTTCTCTCTTCGATCAAACATGACAAGATCAAATGATCATATTTACCAATACTAAAAGTGAGTATAAATTTTCAACAAACTATTATAATGAATGAATTAGAATGTCGCAAGTATAAAATTTTAATAGGAAATAAATTATTATAAAAAATGTTGTTCATGTCATAATGATATATTAGTGTTTGGAGAATCTCTTTTTAAGGTGATAAGTTATGAATCCGTTGCATCTTGCTCTTCCTCATTTCATTACGTAACGATATACGACATTGTTGATGAGACTATATTTCACAGAAATGATTTCGCTATCATTTTATAATTGGGTCTAACTGTCAAAGTCTTAGTAGTGGATTCTGACTCATCTATTACAGTTTATATTATTGAAAAATCACTGAATTTAGATAATCCATTGTATTTCTAATCTAACTTTTTTAACCTTGAATCGCGATAAACACTATGTAGTGAGTTAGCTAAATTTAAAGATATTAAATAATACTTGAATACAATATATTTTAGATATTTAACGTGAGAGGACCATCTACCAGAAAAACTGGTGAGTTCTGAGCAGGAAGCTATTATTCTGAGACCAGAGGAGTCTGCGCTTTGGGTATGTGATCTTGTAATAGACACATCTACTGTTACTTGTTAATAATAGTTAAATATTTTTATCTTATAACATTAAATTTATCACTTTTTTAAATAAGAAATTTAATTTATTTTTAGTCAAAGTAAAGCTTCATAAATTTAATTTTTATTAGCATTGTAGCATTGAGACCTACACAATATGATTTGTAATACAGTATATGCCTATCATATTAATCTTTAGTGAAGTTTTTAAAATTAATTTACTTTTAGCTTAAAAACAGCTAAGCAATACAGAAGAACAAAAGAGTTAATTAAAATAATAAAATCCCAAGATAAACAGAAAGAATAAAAGTAAACTTTGAAGAATTTGAATAGAATAAGGCATTTGTTATTATTAGATATAAAAATAAATGTTAATAAAACTAAAAATTTACTGATAAAGGATATAAATCAACTTTATTGAATTTGAAAATATAAATAATTATAAAACGATTAGGCTACATGAAAGAACAACATTTATCCCAAAATCTATTGATTTTTTCTGTTTACGATTTCTTTATTACTATACAAAAGATAGTTTTACACGTCAATGAATTGAAAATAAAAGTCTAAAACTTAACATAGACACAAATTTTAATAAAAATTCGAAAGATTATAAATGAATTTTAGTACATTAAGTCCTCTTTTAATATCGTCGAGTTCTTGAAAAACGGAGATGCTAAGCGAAACGACATACAAGGTATAACGAAATCAATTTTACCATAAACTAAATAATATAAACAAGATAATTCAGTTAATCTATATATTAATTGAAACAGAATTTTAGCTTGTCCGACTTAGTTTGAGTAAACGGCTGCGGCTAAAAACAAGATTCAAATAATCAAATTAAAGCTCTTATCCAATAGATGATGCTGTTGAAGAGTGATTTGAGAAAGGTACAATGATTTAAACGTGCGGAGTGTCAAATGCACAATGTTAAGTCTACGAGACAAATATGTGACCCCACCCATGTTAACTTTTATACTAATTGAATCGTATTTGCAACTTCCAGCGTTTATTTCCCATCCTATAGAACCAATTTTAGCGTAGGTTTATCAAGAAAATTCAACAACATAATTGTAAATGATTACAAATGCAATTTTACTAAACAAAATTATAACGAAACGTAAAGTGAGGATTTGCTGTGGACAGATGAAACGAATGTGATTGGAAAGAATAACAAGAATACATTATGAATAGGAAATAATGGTAAAGAGACTGAAGTAAAAGACCTGCAAATAATTGGATAGCAAGTTAAAGAAGTCAGTTTTATATAATACATAAAACTGACTTAATTAATCAGTAAAAAACAATTCTGATTGAATAGATATATTATAATACGATTTAAACTTTAGTAGATATAATGAAAAATAAAATAAAATTTGTGATTCTTTTAGAAGAAACAACAGTTTAATAGCAGCAAGTGTTGATTTATAAATTATATTTTATAACTATATTCATTTAGAATTTAAAATATAGAAAGATAATTTAGAGCCTACACTATATACTGTGTGTTCGGAGTGCAATGAACTTTGAACAACGAGATGTGAAAATTTTACAGGTCTTTGAGATGTGATGCTAGAGGCAAAAGTATAAAATAAACTGGACCCGTTGCTTAGCAATGAGAAGGCATTAATAAAGAAAGAAAATCAATTAATTCAAAACAAAAAAAAGAAAGATAGAGTATCTACTATGACACTAATCCTAACATTATTTAATAGAAGGAAATTCAAAGACAAGATAAAAAAGGATGACTAAGATTACAGTATCTCTAAACAAGTAATAAAAAAAAGGATAAATTAATGAACAAATAAAGAAAAGCTATGAGGATTGGCGCTGCTAGAGGATTATCATCAGCATTTAAGAGATAAAAAGTGATGGTGATAGATGTTGTGTAATGACAGCGAATGTTTCAAATATTTAATTTTATTTTGTCAATGTTATTTTTAAATTATTACTTTTAGTCAAAAGAACTTCATGAATTGAAAAAAGATTAATTATTGATAAGATGTAATTTATATCAAGAAATTTGACTTTTTGCTTTGATGCAGAATTTTATTACAATTTATATAATCAGTTTTGGTTTTTAAAACGAAAGAATTTTATAATTACAATAAATTTACAAAGAATACAAATTTTTTAAATTACAAATTTAAAAAAATTGTAATTTTATTATTATATAAATTATTGTGGATAGTTCTGTCGGAAGTCGACTACAGGAAAATGAAAATTCCCACTGTAGCAGTAATTTGCAAAGAAAAGTCTATTGTGAGGCGTTGTGAGTTTCCAAGAAAATTGTTTGAAATTAAACATTTATTATAGTGATTTGGTAAAACGAAATTAGAAAAATCGTCCATTGTTAAAAACCGATCAGGAATCAGATTAGTTGTGCTAGTCATATGAAACCGCGACGAGAAAAAAAAACGCCATCGATGTAAACAGAACGCAATAATTATAAATGATTAATAATTGTAAACGAACGTCCTACAGTAGAGATGGATCTTTGACAAGGCGTTGTTTACAAATAATTAGAACATGGAAATTTTGGAAAGAGGAAAGGTTAATGATAAAAAGGGATATCGCGTAGAGTCGTTAAATTTCAAAAACGCCACAGACTAGACAACAATGGGGAAAATATGAGCGCAAGTTCTAAAGTTCCATCAACACTTCCAACTAGAGTTAACGGATGGTGTCAAGTAGATTCTTCGAAGCGGCTCTTTCTCGTGACTCGAACAGGAGGCGTCTTTCGTTTAGGGACAGTCGAGGGACCAATCGGGGAGCGGGAAAAAGAGATATGGAGCCAATCAGAATAAACAAATCGAAGAACGGAGATTGAAGTAGTCCCCGATCGTCAAGGACTCGGCAAGACACATTCGGCGAGTCAGGACAAAAGTGTGTGAAAAGTGTCGGAAGCGCTATGTCAACAAACTGGAGACGAATCTTTTCCGTATTGATGCCGATACCGAAGCTGTGCCGTCGACGACGTCGACCAACGGAGTCTCACGAACCGTGTAACAAAATTGCTCCGGGGCCACCTATACAACAAACAACTAAAGGAACATCGACGCTATCGACTTCCAAACAGCCGATTGTATCTAGACAATATTTGTTCCTTAGTGTAAGTTTACTTTTATGTTTAAAATAAACGGGTTTTTGTGAGATTCTTGTCATCTGTGTCTCCTCCGCCACACCCACACGCGAACGGCCCTAGATCATCCTGTCACGGGATTCCTCCTACAAATCGGCAAACTTACACGTATACTTCATCAATTAAGGAATTTTATCTTTATTATGAACATTTTTTATTGTTT
>NW_019385879.1:116642-129400 GCF_000671375.1 Centruroides sculpturatus | reverse complement strand
TGATATCACTGGTTTAACATTGAAATTCATGAGTAATATATAATCTGAGAGCGGAATAAATATATCAAATATTTTAATGGTTTTTTTAAACTCCTGTCAACTATACAGAACTCATAGAAACATACCAGTAAATTCTTATCAGCTGGGTTAAGTTTTAAATCTACTCGTGATTCAAGTAATCGGGTGAGGGCGGCCAAATACCTAGCAGGCAGGCGGCTAACATCCCAGAACCGGTCCTTGATAGAATTGGATGAGGTATGTGTGTAGCATCCACCCGAGGTCCTAGGCTTCCACCAACTAAACCGGGTGAGGTTCGTGCTCTGTAAAGCGCATGTGCAAATCTGGCGTTTTGGATGCTGACAATACAGTGCTTCCACTCTGCCATTAATATTTGAATATACAATAGCAATCTTACTTTTTTTTTTTTCACGTGTAGTATAGAAATTTGTAATAAGATACATAATGCGGTTATAATAAAATATTGTGTGATTATTTTCATATAATTAAAATTAACATGTATGTATTTTTTAGAAAATACAAGCAAAGCGGCACATCCACTGCTTCCAATGACGGCATGCCACTGATGTTTTGTTCTCTAGGATTTGATGAATATACTAACATTCACTGTAAATGTATTTATTTTTAATATGATTTTTATGTGCTTTTAATGCTTTTCTAGTGGTATTACGACTTCAGTATTTGTGGCGGACAGATGTAAAGTTGAATAAAATTACTTGAACTTGATTTTTATTTTTGCGCATGGTTTTTTGACAAATGAAGTATAATCGAGAATGACGTAACCCAAGGTATACCTGTACCATACTTATTATATTGAATGCGATGATGTGTTCACTATCATTTGATACCATCTAGCATCGATGGTCATGCCATCTGAAATGTTTACAATTTTATCCTCAGGATATTTTATAATTTCTACACGTTTTTTAAATTTTTATTTATAAGTATTTTTTTCTGTGTACAATATTTTTATTTTATTTCTATTAATTTTGCAATTATTACTAATTGAGTGGTTATACCACGGTGATTGGCTATAATGGAGGCTTATTGCTGTCTCACGTTCTTTATTTTTTTCCAATAACGGCTCATTTCACCCACATAAAATATATGGCTACTACAATAACGTTTAATTTTATATATCATACATTCTTTTTCAAGATCATCTCTCTGCATCTTGTCATTGTTATTTTTAATTCTTTTACATATATTTGGAGATATTTTATTAGTGAAAGATGGGGCCAAACATACTTTATTTTGTATAAGGGTGGTATTGCATTTTTTAAATGTGATATTAATATATGGAAAAGAGTAATAACTTTTATCTTGTTTATATCTAGTATTGTATCTGTTATTTAAGTATTGTTTATGCCATTTAATTAATTTTAATGTTGGATAATCATTCAGTATACAGTTATCTAGATTTTTTTATTCTGATGTGTGTTTTTTTTAATTCCATAATGTAAGCATTTTTGTCATACTTTCTAGGCTATATGAAATGTAATTAATTGTTTTATCTACATTGCATGGTTTTTTTATGTTAAAAAAGTAAATCTATTTAATTTGTTAATTAAAATTACAGTCAACCCCCCTATAACGTGGTAGATATGTTCCACTTTATAAGAATTTTGCATTGTAGGAATCCTTAAATACATGAGCCAATCACAGACTGACATGTGTGAAGTTTATGGACTACGGCTGTTTGAAATGTTTTCTTTCATAAAATTAATCGATTCTAGACCAATTCGACTCAACATTTCCAAAACACGTATAATTTTTTGAGAATAATCTGTATAAACTATGCTACAAACAAAAAATTGTTGTATTACTTACCGAGTGTGCACTGTTTGACGCCATTGCTTAAGCTTGTTATTGTCACGGAGCAGCGCACCAAATGGCGGGCACGTTTTCTGATAAGTTATTTTTCTGCAAAAAATTCGTTGAACTTTGGAGACATCATTAATAGAAATAATTTTTATGGCCGTTGAATAAGAAATGTTTCTTTCACAAGAAATGTATAAAACTACAGTACTATATTAGACTTACAGTATGTAATTTAGGCCTATATACTGTAGACTATAGTAAACTCAACTTACCTGCCTAAACTCTCCATAGCGTGTAAGTAGTTCGGCTGCTCATCCACTATTGGTCAAGATTTGACCAATCCTGTTGCGACATGAGTTGGCAATGACGTTTTACTGCATTTTACAAGTCTCTGTTAGTGTCTTTATACGAATACGGTCGCAATTTTTTCGTTGTGATATACGAATCCGCATTATATGAACCCGCGTTATAGGGGGTCTACTGTATTTACTGTCAAACCCCTTAACTAACATTGAAGTGATTTATGTGATGCACTAACTGTTGAAACATTATTTTAAATATTGTGTGCCTGTGAAGATTTCATTCCCTTTGCTCTCTCTCTTCCTTCATCTTTTCCACTTCCAGGTCATACCTCTGAGTGGTACCTGGAGGATCCACCCTTTCATTTACTAATGTCTAATGCCTGTGAAGAAGAAAACTAGAAAATCTTCATGAATTCCAGCAAAACAATTAGAAAAACATTTTCTAATTGTTTTTGACCTGTAATAAACCAGCTTGAGGTCATACCATGTAAAACACCAAAATAATAAAATGTTTTACTAGTATTTGACTATTATATTTTCGATCACTTTTTTTAGTTACATTTTACATTGGGTATTTAATTTAGGGCGACTACTCCACACTACTGAATGGAAAAATAAAATTTGACAAGAGTCATTTACTTTTGAGTTTGTATTATTGGAGAATGCAATTAACCACATGGTAATAGAACTGCTCAAAATATCAACTTAAAAATGTCAAAATTTCTATGCCTAATTTATTTAGCAGCAAATATGCTTCTTGTTATGTCAGGATTACAGTTACTGCCAATAGGGAACATGGAAAATTATATGTCCATGACTCTGCAGATGAGGTAGGTGGCAATACACTAAGTCTGACTTACAGAACCTGTAACCGATGCGTATCACTTGTTCCTTCAACAATCAAACGTTTTCATAACCCCTTCTGGGTTCTTCATCAGGATAACAGCTGGATCGAATAGCAAACAACAAATTCAAGAAGTTTGAATAAATCCGAACTTCGTAGAGTTTGAATTGTTCCATTCGCACGAGATATGATTGAAATTGTTGTAATTCGACGGTTGATGTTCAAATTTAAGAGAAATTAATTTTAAGGCGTAATATAATTATATTAAGCCTTAAAATTAAATGATATTAGGGAACATGAGAATATTAAATAATCGATATATCTCAATAACACGTTTTGTATCTTTCTCTTAAATTTGAACATCGACCGTTGAATTAGAACAATTTCAATCATATCTCGTGATGGATTAAGCAAATGGAACGATTCAAACTCTACGAAGTTCGGATTTATTCAAACTTCTTGAATTCGTTGTTTGCTATTCGATCCAGCTGTTATCCTGATGAAGAACCCAGAAGGGATTATGAAAACATTTGATTGTTGAAGGAACAAGTGATACGCATCGGTTACAGGTTCTGTAAGTCAGATTTCGTGTATTGTATACAACCCGATGTGCAGTTGATATTATGAGGTAGGTGGCATTTAGGCAGACCTTCGGACATCACTGTCACATGTCAAATGCCAAGTGGGTTTTATTTTTTCAGTGAGGTCATAGGCCAGATCTACCTGCTATTGACCCCAATGTTTTATTTAGCTAAAGGGATTTGCCGTAGACCTCACATGTAACAAGTAAACATTGCGCAGAAATATATGATATCAGTGTTCATCACAACATTACAGATATTTCTTAGTTTCTTTTGCTTCAATGTGAGGCTATTTTCAGTTTTACAAGAAAACTTTCACACAGTTTTAGATTGAGAATTACAGTAAGTGACATTATATAAAGATGCAGATGTTAATTCTTCTTATTCTTAGATATTTGCAAACTGATATAACAGTGTGCTAAATATATAATACCAGATAGAGTACTTTTGCTGCATGACTAACATTATTTTTTTTAATTATAGATGTTCTCAAACCTCGGAAAGAAAGCAGAAGAAAAATTGTCATTTGAGTTTTTGAGCAAACAATGTAGAGCAGCCGATGATTACAAAAGGCACAGAAATTTTTGTGAAAGTGATGACTGATGCGAATAATGTTTGATGATAAAAAGTTTACAAGAAGGAAAAAGCAGTGACATGGACACCAAGAATCAGGTAACACACTGTGCAATCTATTATTTTAGGCCAAAAATGTTTTTTGATAACGCAAAATTTTGTTTTAAATATTTTTCATTTGTAATTTTGGATTTTATCAGATGTTTGGTCTTTTTAAAATATTGCTGTTTTATGTTCTTTATTCAATTTTTTGCTTTTTGTTGTTTAACAGCATAAAAGTGTTATTTTATTGGTACTGTTAATTTCTTTATGGTTTCATAGTATATGGACGATTAGATGCAATAAGACACAAAAACAGTGCATTTGATTTGAGGGCACTTGTTTTTGATAATTTGTCTGACTTCAGTCAGGACTCCACATTACTGGAATCTGCAACATAATCATATAACTGAAAGCCAAACTGACAAAATTTTCAGTTTTGAAACATTCAATTGGACAGAAACACGACTGAAAGAAGAGTTAAAAATTTTAACTTTTCCATGATCAATTTGCACTTTTGTTATAGTGCAACCAATAAAAACTCAAGGATTTGTGATGTGTAGTCATGTGCATTAGTCACATGTAGTTTGATTGCTATGATGGCAGAAAGTGTAGTGAAAAGGATGAATAAACAAATAGATTTGGCATTATTTATTAAAGAAGTTAAAAAATACAAATGTCTGTAAGACAAAAAATGTAAACAAACTTCAAAGATACATCATTGAAAAACATGATATGGAATGTGATTGGTGCATTTCTGCTTAAATTGTTATTTTGGTGCTAGTGGAGTCAAGGTAAAACAAAAATATAACTGAAACAAAAACTCTGTTTCAGTTTTGTTTCTGAGTTTGTTTTTAGGTGAGTCCAAGCTTTACTGTTTAAATGCTTTGATAGTTTTTTTATAATTTGGAGAGTATTATGGCTTTCTTTTGTTTGGCATTGGTTTTTTTGATAGGTAGATAAATTGTTTGTTGTTCTTAATGGGTTGATTTGTTTCTGAAATACTAAACAGTCAAATACTGTGTTACATATTTAATTTTTGTGATTTAAGATTTTAAGTATTACTTTAATGAACAAGTTATTTGCATTCTTTTGAAGTTGTATATTGTTCATCCTTTTAAATGGTACCATATATCCATATATTTTTACTAACTGGAGAGATAGATGACAAAAAATCACACCTTTAGAACCCAGCAATGAATTTAACAAAATAAGAACATTTTTGACCAGTTTCACTGACCCTTCAGTTAAAATAGAACAGAAAAATAGAATGTGAATACAAAAATTTAAGAACAAGAATTACAAAAAATAAATAAAGAAATAAAATAAAGTAAAAATAAACAAATATCCGTTAATAAAATCTATTAAAATTAAGAGAATATATTACAACCATGGAATGCCAGCTAGCACCCATCAATTTTTAGAATCCTTACAGCAAAGAGTTAAAAGATTCATGTCCACTCTTTGGCACAACTGTTACATATGCACTTCTTCATGGTCTGCACTCCAAAAACACCAAGAATTTTCACATTTGCCAAGACTCACAAGCTGGGAAACCAACTAAGTTTGGTGATTGAGAAATGTAATTCTTTATCATTTTTGATTTGAGAAGCAGCTAGTGAAATTTCACAACTCTAAAGGTACTTATCATGTGTTTTTCATTAATAACTCTCTACAGTTTATAGAATGCCTTGGTACCATTTTGCAGGTAGACAATGAGTATGTGACTGTCTTAGACTTCAAATCAATGTATTGTCTATAAAAATACACGTGTGTTTTTGTAGTAAGAGATTTTCCGTTTTCCAATGTTGAAGATGCACATAAACATCACAAACACACTGGAACTTGCCCATCATATATGTTATACATCATTTTTTGAATTTGAAAACGAGGTGGTGTGCCTCTAGGCAGTCCCAATTCAGCAATACTTCGTGAACTAGTCGTGTGACAATTAGAAAACTAATTCTTCCCAAATTCCAATACATCATCTTATACACAGGATATGTTGATGATATCTTCATCTTGTGGCAGAAAAACCAAAACTGCAGAGGTTTTTTGTGCCAATCAATGATAATTCCTAAGGGTTACTCTTACAATTGGACCAGAAAAGTGAAACGACAGAAAACTTCTTGGACATTTCCATCTCCTGTAAGTATGGCGAAATTTGGACAAATGTATATAGGAAATGATGTTTTCAATTACTTTTAATTCCATACAACTTGGTTGAGCCCTGGCACACCAAATTCACAGCCTTTAGATCTTTGATAAGAAGGGCATATGCCTACCCATTATACCTGTATTTGGGAAAATGTAATGGAGATAGATTATATCTTAACCGTTTTGCTGTGCAATTTTTATCTGATAAAAAATAATACGGAAATTAATTGCAACCTTTTATACATGAAAACATCACCATGCGTTGGTGAACCAGAAACAAAGGGTTGTCTTAAATTATATCATATCTTTAAAGAGCGACGATAAGAAAACGACCAGGGGTAATAATGTCAAGGTAGTATATTGACACAATTCAGCGATCTTCAGAATTCTAAGAAATGGTAAGAAACCATATAACTGTAATTTGACTACAGGGATTTACTCCACCCCGATAATTAATTTGCATTTCAAATCAAAACTGGTCAATGTGGGTGCCACGATGTGTAATTTACAACAACGGCTCAAGGAGCATAAATACACAATTAAAAAAAATTTCAAATGACATTGGCACTTTATTAGCAACATCAAGACAAATAAGTAAGCATTGGAGCAGGTATTTATCATCAGACCCACATTGAATATAGACACTACGGAATATCTAGAAAAACTGGAAAATTTGTAATCTCACAAAAAATTCATATGCATCAACCATAGAGATGTGACAACTTATGTATTGCATGGTGGTTTGTATATGAAANTGTAATCTCACAAAAAATTCATATGCATCAACCATAGAGATGTGACAACTTATGTATTGCATGGTGGTTTGTATATGAAATTTAATTTAATTAATTTTATTAAGGAATATTTATTTGCGTATTTTTACTTATTATTTTATTTCTTTATTTAAAAATATTATACTGGAGTTTGGAAATTTTTACAACAGAAAGCACTAATTTCATGAGGCACTCTAGGAAATACAACTAAAACCTGGAGAGAGAATTTTGTTAAAAGGATTCAATCTCTACTGTAAGGATGATGATTCCCCCAACCATGCCAGTTGTGGTGTGGATTCACAATACATTTCATCCTTGCCAGTACAAATAACTACAGACTTGCAAGCAGTGGCAGTCAGAATCTCAATTGGCATAATTGTCTCAGTTTGTTCTATATACTTGCTGTCAGATGGCAGAGTCAATGAGGATGAATTAGATACGTTGCTTGAACAGCTTCTGACTCCATTCCTTCTACTGTTATTTCTGTGATCACAATTCAATGTGTGGCAGTATTGACATCAATTGTCCAGGCAAAGTTATTATAGGAAATCATGAATTGTACCTATATAATAGTGGAGAAATGAAATACTTCCTTGTCCCAAGAACAACATTCATTGCCATTGATTTATCATTAGGAACCCCAAAATTGTTCTCAGCATTTTTATAGGAGGATGGATGTAATCCACTTTGCAATGACCACTTCCAAATATTTTCAAAATACTGAGGAAAAGAAAGCTGTGTAAGGCTAAGACTCCACTACCGTAAAAACGATGTAAAAACCCCTCGCCATAAAAGCTTTTAATCACATGACCTATTTGCGTTTGCGCTTGGATTATGGTTGAGGTCTGGCTAGTGCGAAGTTTTTACGGTGACGGTGCTGCCCCAAGTGTCAAACGTAAATACTTCTTCGCACGTGAATTGGTGAAAACGAGAGCATTGTAGTTTGGTTGTTCACAATTGTCAGTGCATAAAATATTTTTAAATGGATCAGATACAAGCTGATATGATGTTTCAACTTTTTTCTGGACAATTTTTATTGCTTTCTGCACTCATGAAACGAAAGCAACACAAGCATGGTTTTTGGGTGAGGCCTTTATTTCGGAATAGAAGTTCCTTAAGTTATCACAATACATTTATGTGTGAACTTCGTTTTCAAGACCAGGAATATTATTATGAGTAAGTAATAAATTAAAATTATAGCAAAATCTTATAATGCATAAAAGTTTTATTAGTAGTAATGTGAATTTTGTTGACAGTTTTTTAAGAATGACACCTGATCTCTTTGAAGTGTTATTACAAGTGGAAAATTATATAAGCAAACAAAACACATGTTTTAGAGAAGCAATTTCAGCCAGAGAACTCTTGGGAATAACTTTAAGGTACATTTTATATGATTAGAGCTAATGACTGACTAGCTTAATCTGTTCTAATTGGTTTAAAAAGTTCATTTTATCATGTATTTATCCAGATTTTTAGCATCAGGGGAAACGTACAGAAGTTTGTCATTTGCCTTTAGAGTTGGAAGACAATAGCAAAAATTGTTCCAGAAATTTGCCATGCTCTTTGGACTCACTGCAGTCTGATTTGAAATCAGACTGCATGCAATTTCCATCAACACCAAATGAATGGAAAGGTATTGCAGAAGATTTTTTAAAAGCTTGGCAATTGCCACATTGCTATGGTAGCGTTGATGGAAAACATGTGTTGATGGTTTTTCCAAAAAATAGTGTGGAAGTTTAAACTTTACTAAATGTTCCTTTGTAATTAATGTGTTGCTAGCAGTGGCAGATGCCAATTATAAATTTTTGTTTATAGACTATGGACACTATGGAAGTGAGAGTGATGGAGGAATATTTAGGAGAGTTCAGTTTGGCCAAATGATGGAAACCTGCATATTAAACTTGCCTAATGACGATTACTTGCCAAATTCTGAAATTGTTTCCTTTTTATTTCATTGGTGATGAAGCTTTCCCACTAAAAAGAAATTTGATGCAACCGTATCCCAGACGCTCAGCTATTAGCTGATCACAACAAGTCTATAACTATAGACTGTGTCGTGCTCGTCGAGTAGTGGAAAATGCTTTTGGCATTTAAAGTTCTTGTTTTTGAATCTTTAAACGACCGTTAACATACAGTGAAGATAACACGACAAAGATGGTATTGGCAGCTTGCATCTTACAGTTTTCTTACAAGAGAGTCAGCTTGTTACATTAATGCTGGAGATTGTGATTCAGAAGATGAACATGGCAACCTTATCCCAGGGAGGTGGAGAAGCAACAGATGATCAAATGAGAAGTTGCACACAGGTAGCAAGCAACATGTACAGTACTCTACTGAAGCAGGAGAATTGAGGAATAAATTAGCAGACTATCTATGTACCACTGGATCTTGCCATAGGCAATAGACTACCATATTTTTGTAACTAAGGTTCAATAAAGAATTATTTTTATTACTCTTGTGTTTTAAAGACATTGCAACAAATATAGGTTTTCAAAAAAATTTATTAATATAACAAAATTAATTACATAATGAATTCAATAGATCAATGTAATTTATTTAATTTACTGATTCTCTTAATCATTCACAGCATCGATCTCAAAAAGAATGTCCTGAATTCTTTTCATTGCTGTTCTTTGATTTTTGCTGCTCATTTTGGCCAGCATACTTTCAACAAACTCTCAGAACAGTTTTATGTGCAATTTATTTTTTGTATTGCAGCATTTGCTTGCTGCATGGCTTCAGCAGACATTCTAAATACAGCTAATAGTTCTTCCATTTGTGGATCAGATTTTTTACCATGTTTTAAATAATGTGAAGAAGTGCTGTAAAGTACAAAGTATATATCACAAATGTATTAATATACAAACAAAAAGCTTTAGAATAGTACAGACTGTGTGTACAGTACCTGCTCTCTGAAGCTTCCACTGGTAATTGTGATGCTGATGAAGGCCTATAACAGGTAAAAAGCAGGAGTAGGTAAAAAGGCAATCAGTGAATAACTATTGGAGTACTTACCCAAAAAGAAATGCTTCACTGTCACTGGGACATGAAAACGCTACCGTCTCAGCATAAAGAGGCTGAATATCTTCTGGTGGATCCTCTGCTGTTAAAACCGGTGATATGTTGTTGATGGTTCTGTATTTATACAAAATTGAATATAAAAATTCTTGTTTCATCCATAAAATGTGTTCTTTTTTAACCTAAAATACTTACTCTTCATTTGTTTGTGTACAGTGCCTCATAAACCCATTGATGACATTATATAAGTACCATTGCGCTACATATATGTCAACCCTATCACTTTTGTTGCTGAGCGCTCTCTGTAGACTTTTTATTTTGAAGTTGTTGCTTTTTATTTTGAGCCATGTGTTGGTGGTAATACTGAAGATCTTGCACTTTGCTTTTTTTCATTTCTTGCCAGTTCGTATTGAGTTTAACATTGTCAAGGATATTTTTGACAGCTAATTGGAAGGCGGTATCCGATAGAATGGTGTTATTGACTTTGATTCTGTTTCACCTTTATTTGTTGTTTTCAATGCAGACGTCCAGGTTGATCAATTTATGATCTGATAACTTTTTACCATTGTAATTGAGTTGGTTGATGTGAATATTGGCGAAAATGACCCCCTCGATGTGGATTCCTGTCCGTGGTGAGGGGACCTCCCAGAGATGGTTTAGTATGTCTTCTTTACCATCCCTGGGATCTGAACGCCCACCCACGTGTTTGCCGTGCGTGGTGTCTTGTATGTTGGAAAGGGGGATCCTGGTAGTTGAGGGGCAACATAACATCCCCAACATACTGCTTTGGCCCATGCTACAGATAAACGGGAGGCTCAAATCAGGCTCCGTTTGAGTCAATCGGCTGGTCGTTGAGTCATTCTTGACCTTGGCCTGGAGTCAACTGATCGATGCAGACCGGGCAGACACGTCCCTGCTTAACAGTTTTGTCTTGTCAGTCCAGATGTGCTCTTCTTGACTGCATTGTGAGGGTATAGCTCCTGGAAAACCCTGGTGTGACGGTCTGTGGGAGCCTCCCATGTGACGACATTCCCTTGTTGGGCTTCATGGTGGGTAGGGTCACTAAGAGCTGAATATTTATTTCTCATTATGGACCCAAAAACCATAAAACAACAAAGACCAGATCAAGTACCAAGAAACAAGGAAAACAATTTCAGTCAACCTGCTTATTTGATAATACATGCAACTGGAGAAAAACCTTTATCAAAATACTCTTTTTTTAATACAAAAACTGTTATAATTGACTATTGGGCATTTGAAAAAAATACAAAAATTGAGATCAGGTGATTTACTCAGAAACAGCCTCACCTCAACAGTTGGCAAAACTATTAACAACAAAGACACTGGGAGACATGGAAGTGACTGTCGCACCACACGGAAGGTTAAACACATCTCGTGGTGTTATATCTGAGGTTGATCTGATGTCTGAAGAAGAGTCAGATATTCAGATTGGCCTCTCAGACCAAGGTGTTACTGCTGTTCGACGTATCTCCATTTGTCGAGATGGCAAGTTGATACCAACCGAACATCTTATCCTCACATTTAACAAGCCGACATTGCCATCTTTTATTATTGCAGGATACCTGCGCTGTCCAGTTCGCCCATACATTACAAACCCACTATGCTGTTTCAAATGCCAGCAGTTTGGACATTCACAGACATCCTGTCAAGGGAAGAATGTATGTGCATAGTGTGGAATTGAAGGCCACCTGAGAACTGAGTGTACCACTACTCCATGCTGTGTGAATTGCAAAGACGCACATCCAGCCTACTCCTGCAAATGCCCTGCATGGCAGACAAAAAAGAAATCCAGCGTGTAAAAACAGTGAACAACTTACCCTATCTAGAGGCATGTCGCATGGTCACTTCAAGTGCACCACTAAAACAAAAGACATTTGCTGCTGCTTTGAAATCCACAAAGACATGTGAAGTTCAAACCGATATTTCTGTTATCCCAAAGGAATCTCTCACCAGGCATGTGAAATGTTTACTGATCCCACCAAAAGACACAACAGAAAAGGAGAGTATAAAACCAAAAACACCTTTACCTAAAACAGGGGTAATAACAAGAAACCTGGGTTCTAAAAAGGCTAGTAAGAACCCACTAAATAAGCAGAGTAAAAGCGGCTCTCTCTAAATGTAAAAAATCAGAGCTCCACTATCTCTCAGGAGAGAACAGTTGTCTCTATTTTACTATATAAAACAGAAATCTTACTCTAAACCTTCAGTTGATTGTACAGTATCAGATACTCAGCTGAAAAGGCTATTTGAAGCTCGCCAAAGTAGTGTCCCTGCATTCATCATAAGTTATACAAACATCTCCAACCCAATATATAATATAGCTACAACCAACAGACTGCCGAAAATCTATCGGGCTAGTTTTATGCTAATTATTAAATAAATTACGTAATCAATTTGGTACTAGAGGTAAGCGTTAGGCGCCATCTCTTATTAATATTAATAATTATAAATAATTTTAATTAATTTAAATAATTTGGAACCGCTGGGAGAAAAAATCGGCCCGGAGCGGGACTCGAACCCACAACTCCTGCTTACCGTGCAGATGCGTTGCCAGTTACGCTACCCGGACCTCCGATCCGATCTCCTCTTCCAGCGTATATAATCTAACTAC
>NW_019385879.1:94746-115057 GCF_000671375.1 Centruroides sculpturatus | reverse complement strand
ACGTCAGACAAGATGTGCTCTTCTTGACTGCATTGTGAGGGTATAGTTCCTGGGAAACCCTGGTGTGACGGTCTATGAAAGTACTTCATGTGACGGCATCCCCTTGTTGGGCCCCATGGTGGGTGGGGTCACTAGGAGCTGAACTTTTTTGAACAATATGGATTCTAAAATTCTTAAACTCCAACAGAGTACAGAACAACAAATATCAAATGGCGGAAAACATTCCAACGAGCCTGCATACTTGATAATACACGCTACAGGAGATAAACCATTGTCCAAATGCTCTCCTTTTTTGATTCAAAAGCTATTTGAATCCACCATTGGGCATCTGAAAAAAATACAAAAGTTGAGGTCTGGGGATTTACTTATAGAGACAGTGTCACCTCAACAATCAGCAAGGCTTTTGGCAACAAAAAGTCTTGGAGAAATGGCAGTATTGGTCACACCACACGGAAGTCTAAACTCATCACGTGGTGTGATATCTGAGGTAGACTTGATGTCAGAAGTCGAATCAGATATACTGTCGGGCCTTTTGGACCAAGGTGTCACTAATGTTTGACGCATCTCTATTTGTCGAGACGGCAGGGTGATACCTACTAAACACCTAATTCTGACATTTAACAAGCCGACATTGCCATCTGTTATTACAGCAGGATATCTGTGTTGCCCAGTTTGACCATACATTCCAAACCCACTGCGCTGCTTTAAATGCCTGCGGTTTGGACATTCACAGGCATCTTGCCGTGGCAAGAATGTATGTGCACAGTGTAGGGATGAAGGTCACGAGAGTACTGAGTGTACCTGTACCCCATGCTGTGTAAACTGCAAAGATTCACATCCTTCCTACTCCCGAAAATGTCCTGCATGGCAGAGAGAGAGAGAGAGATTCAGCGCGTGAAAACAGTTAACAATCTACCTTACCCAGAGGCACGACGCATGGTAACTTTAAATGCACCAGTTAAACAGAAGACATTTGCTGCTGTTCTGAAATCCACAAAGACATGTGGAGTTCAGACAGACATTTCTGTTTCACCAAATGAATCTCTAACTCGCCATGAAAAATGTTTGCTCATACCATCTACTCAAACAGCAGAAAAGGAGAGCAAGAAGACCAAAACACCCCTACCTAAAACAGGGGTCATAACAAGAAACATGGGTTCTAAGAAGGCTGCTAAGAATTCACTCAACAAACAAAAATTTAAAGCAGCCATCTCCAAATCTAAGAGATCAGAGGCTCAGTCTATGAGTGAGTTCTGTGACTTCTCTGACGCGGAGACTAATAAGGAGGTGACACCACCAACTTCACCTCCAAAAGGCAAATCAGCCATAAAACTAAAGAGAGATACCTTCACAAAGAATGCTACCTCAAACACATAATGGATTACAAAATAATCCAATGGAACTGTCGTGGTTTCCGCAAGAACTTCTTTGACATTAAACACTTGACATCCTCTACTTCATCTCTTTGTGTGGCACTCCAGGAAACTCATCTGAAACCTGGAGAAAGAATTACTTTAAAAGGATTCAATCTCTACCGCAAGGATGATGATAGCCACAACCGTGCCAGTGGAGGTGTGGCTATTGTAGTTTCAAATCACATCCCATCCTTGCCGGTACAAATCACCACTAATTTGCAAGCCGTGGCAGCTAGAATATCTATTGGAGTAACTGTCACAGTTTGTTCTATATACTTGCCACCAGATGTCAGAGTGAATGAGAATGAATTGGATACTTTGGTTGAACAGCTACCAACACCATTTCTTTTACTGGGTGACTTCAATGGTCACAATCCTATGTGGGGCAGTCCTGACATCAATCGTCGAGGCAGAGCCATCGAGAGATTTATAGGTAATCACCAACTGTATCTATTTAATACTGGAGAAGTGACATACTTCCATGCCCCATCAAGAACGTTCACTGCCATTGATCTATCATTAGCAACTCCGAATCTGTTTTCAGCATTTACATGGGAGGTTGGATCTAATCCACTCTCTAGTGACCACTTCCCAATATTTCTAAAATATCGAGGCAGAGAAAGCTGTGAAACAGCCCGTCCACCACGCTGGAAACTTGAAACGGCAGATTGGCCTTCATTTTCCACTTTGGCTAACATCACTGAGGAAATGGTCAATACTGCTGATATCAATGATGCAGTTGAGGTTGTCACTTCGAGTATCATTCAGGCAGCAGAAAAAACAATGGGGAAGACATCAACTAGATATCCAAAACATCCGAAACCATGGTGGAACCAGAATTGTGAGGCAGCATTTAAAGCACAAAAGAAAGCATGGGGGATTTTTAGAAGATACCCCACTGCTGAAAATTTGGTTGCTTTTCAAAAAGCAAAGGCAAATGCCAGAAGAATAAGAAGGCAAAGCCAAAGGGATTCTTGGAGGAAGTATGTTTCAAGCATAACATCTTCCACTAGCTCAAAAGCAGTCTGGGATAAAATCCATAAAATTAATGGGAAATATGCTTCTCACTCTGTGTCCATGCTGGAGAATAATGGCACAATAATCAGCGATATACAGGGTATTGCTGATACATTGGGTGAAACATTTTCTACTTCATCCAGCAATATTATGTGTTCAAAAGATTTTCAGGCTTATAAAGCTTAAAGTGAAAAACAATATTTAAACTTTCATTCCTCATATAATGAGGAATATAATGTGCCATTCACCAGCATAGAACTACATACAGCGATCTCTCGCTCGGGGAATAGTTCTGTAGGCCCGGATAAAATCCACTACAGCATGATTAAAAATCTGTCAAACAATTCCCTTTCTAATCTGTGTCTGTTCAACAGAATATGGACAGAACATACTTTTCCTGACTCTTGGAGGCTATCTATCATTATTTTCATTTCCATGCCTGGTAAAGACCACCAGAATTCATCTAATTACAGACCAGTTGTTTTGACAAGTTGTGTCTGTAAACTTTTTGAGAGGATGATAAACAGACGTCTGATGTATCTCTTAGAGAAAAATGAATACTTTTCACCACATCAAAGTGGTTTTCGTAGGAACAGAAGTACTACTGATAACTTAGTAAACGTTGAAACATCTATTCGTGAAGCGTTTGTTAGACGACAGCACTTAGTGTCTGTGTTTTTTGATATAGAGAAGGCCTATGACCGCTGTTGGCGATACGGGATACTACGTGATCTGAACCAATTTGGATTGCGGGGTAACTTGTTGATTTTTATTAAAAACCTCCTACAGAATCGAAGATTCCAAGTTAGGATGGGCAACACTTTATCTAGGCCTTTCACGCAAGAAGGTGTTCCTCAAGGCTCTATTTTGAGTGTGACTCTGTTCCTAATTAAAATTAATAGCATAGCTAACTGTCTTCCTAGTGTGAAACACTCTTTGTATGTGGATGACTTTAAGATCTCCTGCCAGTCTAGCAACATGAGTTTTATCGAGAGACAACTGCAAACCTCCCTAAATCGCATAGACCATTGGTCAAAGATTAATGGTTTTAGTTTCAACATAGAGAAGACCTCGTGTATCCACTTTTGCCGAAGGCGTGGTCTGCACTTGGATCCTGAAATTTACCTAAATGGGGTTAAAATCCCAATGGTCAACGAGACGAAGTTCTTGGGAGTCATATTCGATTCCAAACTGACGTTTTTACCTCACTTGTGCAATTTGAAGAGTAGATGTTTAAAATCTTTGAACCTTCTAAAGGTACTGTGCTGCTTATCCTGGGGAGCAGACAAAGTTTCTATGCTCAGGATTTACAGGGCCCTTGTCTGGTCTAAGCTGGACTACGGTTGCATTGTTTATGGCTCTGCGCGAGAATCTACTCTTCGGATGCTGGATCCAATTCACCATCAAGCACTATGTTTGTGCACTGGTGCTTTTCGAACTTCTCTTGTACAAAGTTTGTATGTGGATGCTTATGAGCCTCCACTATCTCTTAGGAGAGAACAGTTGTCTCTATTTTACTATATAAAACAGAAATCTCACACTAAACCTTCAGTTGATTGTACAGTATTAGATACTCAGCTGAAAAGGTTATTTGAAGCTCGCCCAAGCAGTGTCCCTTCATTCGCCATAAGAATGGAGAATGTGAGCAGCACGATTGACCTGAACACAGGCAACATTTCACAGCTAGAGGTCTGTAGTATATCTCCTTGGTCAACTCCTGTGATAAATGTTGACCTTAGCTTAAAGCAATTTCCAAAGGAATCCACCCCAGACTATGTCTACAGACAGCACTTTGCAGAAATTCAACACCGTGACAGGAATTTAATTCCTATTTATACAGATGGATCTAAATCTGATGATTACGTTGGCTCAGCTTTCGTCTGCCAGGATGAAATCGTGGCAGAACAAATTGCATTGAATTCTTCCATCTTTTCTGCAGAGTTGCATGCTATTTATTTAGCTTTAAAGTATATAAATAGGAAAGGTCATCGTTCCTGTGTTATTTACACTGACTCAGTTAGTGCACTTCAGGCTTTGATTTCATGTGAACCTAGTTCTCACTCTATAGTGATTAAAATTCGTAAGCTCTTTTGCCATCTTACTGCGAGTAATTTCTTTGTAAAATTTTGTTGGGTCCCAGGCCATGTAGGTATAAAAGGGAATGAAGAAGCTGACGCAGCTGCAAAGTCAGCTACTCCTTTACAGCATATAATGCGTATTGAAGGAGTCGATTTGAAGCTAGTAGTTAAAAAACGACTAGCAGAGAGATGGCAAAACGTGTGGAATGCACAAGTCCACAATAAACTACATGAGATCAAGCCAAATATAGAAAATTAGACACATAATAAACAGTATGACACGAGATCTGAAGTAATTCTTACTCGTTTGAGAATTGGGCATACTCGGTTGACTCATCAATACCTTTTGAAGGGTGAAGACCAGCCAGTGTGCGAGCATTGCAACTGCTTTCTAAGTGTAAAACACATGCTTTGCAACTGCACAGCTTTTCATCAAAGTCATAGACAGCATTTTGGAAATGCAAGTTTGAGAGAGATTTTGGGCCAGAGGCCAAATCTTGACGAATTATTGAACTTTTTGAAAGTGAATAATATTTATAAACATATTTAATTATTTACTTATTTATTTATTTCTTTATTTAAGTATATATTTTGTTATTATTATGTATATTGTTATATATTGTTTTGTTATTCATTTTGTTATTTATTAGTTTATTTATTTATTTATATTAAACATTATACATTATATATATATGTATTTAGTTATTTATACCATTTGTCATGGCGCAGCTTGGCCTGTGTGGCTCTTGCGCCAATAAACTCTAACGAACCAACCAACCAACCAACTATTACTTTATTTATAATTTGCACTTTTTCTGGCATATATAACCAATTCTCTTTCCACTTATCTATTTCAGTTTTAATATTTGTTTTCATTTTTTTTAAATTTTTTATTTTATCATTCTTCTTGTACCATACACCAAGCACCTTTAATGTATGAACTACTAGTATATAACTTCGTTTTTTGCCAATCTCTCCCACTACATCCATAATCTTGCATTTATTCTTATTTATTTGCATCTCAGTATATTCACTAAATTTTTGTAAGTTTACAAGAATTCTATTTAGACTTAATTGATTTGTTACTAAAAACGTAATATCGTCCGCGTGTGTAACATATTAACTATTTCTTTCATCCCTGGGATATAAATTGCATCTATCAATTCATCATTTTTAATATTTAAAAGTAAAGTTTTAATATAAATAGAAAATAAAATCATCGAGCTTGGACAGCCTTGACGCATGCCTATTTTACAATTTATTTCTTCCGATATTTCACTATTTATATAAATACAAGTGCATGGTGTCTGGTTTAATTTTTTTACAAACCATATTTCATCTTCATTTAACCCATACCTATCTAAAATCTGCCAAAGAACTTGCCTGTTTACTGTATTGAAAGCATGTTTGACATTGATGGAGAGGAGGGAAAGTGTGGCCTCTCTCTCCTTGTAATATTCTTGTATTAATCTCAAAAACATTATATTATTTTGAATCATACTCCCTTTAACTCTTGCACTCTGTGTATTACCAATTACATGTTTAAAAACCAACTCGAATCTTTTCGCTATTATAATACTATAAACCTTATAATCGATATTTAAGAGAGTTATTGGTCTAAAATTTCCAATCCTTTTATCCGTGTTATCATTTTTCTGTAATAAAACCATTTTCCCATTACTAAAATTATTGTTAAAATTGTACAAATTGTATAATAAATCAATAAAATCCTCTTTAAAAAACTTATAAAATTCCGAGTTTATTCCATCCCTTCCTGATGCTTTGTTACTATTAAGGCCCTGGATCGCTTCTTCTATCTTCTCTTTCGTTATTTCCTTATTTATCATATTTTTTATTTTATTTTTTACCGGTTTTATCCTTCCTAATATTTCCTCTTTCAATAAATCATCAACCTGTAGATCTCTAAAAAGGTAGGTATAGTACGAGTGAAATTTCCCAATTATCTCCTTTTTCTTTACAATTTTATTACCAAATTCATCTATCAATTTTGTTATTTCTAAACTTTCCCTTAAATTTACTTTCTTATCAAATATTGCCCTTTCGGCTTCTCTCTTAATGTTATATTTATTTAAATTATATCTTATATAGCTTTCTTTATTTTTTTTATCCAATCATTAATTGCATTACTTATTTCCGCTTTTAAAATTTCTCTATTTATAATATCTTCCGTTCTATCTTTTACTGGCTTTATCACTTTAATTACCTCCTCCCAAACACTATCATCATTTTCTGACTCACTAAAAAGTTCACTATAAAATTTCTGAAAACACTCTAAAATTTGCTGTTTATCACTCACTTCTCTACCATCTATCTGTAGTCTATCAATATCTAACTCATCTTTTCTCTTACGTTTTTTATCAAAAATGACTTATTCGCTATTCTTTTGATACTATACTTTTCCATTTTATAATTTACATAATTTTCCTTATTTCTATTATTAATTTCTATCCCTATTTGGTATTCCAATACCTCAGCAGATTCGTTATTCCCTTCTATTATTTTTCTAGAGAGTTCTCTTTGTAATCGTTTAATCTTATTAAATCTATTTTTACGTATTATGTCCCATGTATTTTGAATAATATTATTAATTTTATTTTTTAAAAGCAACCATTTCTCCCATGTTATTTGTGTTTTCTCTCTCTCTAACAACTCTTTCGTTTGACTTACGTAATAATCATCATTCAAAATTACCTGTGTTATTTTACTCTTATTTGTAACCTCTTCATGTACTCTATTTTCATCTCTATTTCTACCATTTTGTGGTCGGAGATTCTCCCTCTATCATTATTTATCTCATACGTATTTACATTTATAATTTCGCCCAATCCACTCGATATATAAATTTCGTCTAAACGCTCACAAATTCCCTGACCATTTCAGGTAAAACCCGGATACAATGGATAAAATTCTCTATAAGTATCTAAAAGTTAAAAATCAACTAATACTTCCGTTAATACTTTCCGCGAGGTATCTTGGTGTAAAGGGCCATTTTTATCGATACGCTCCAGAACACAATTAAAATCTCCCATTAAGATTAACTCACATCCCCCTTTAAAATATTCCGTTAAACTACTAAAAAATTATTTTTTCTCAGTGGCCAGAGTCGGTGCATAAATGCTAATAACACGACATACTCGATTTCTAATTTCAAAATCTACAGCAATCAACCTTCCTTTACTGTCAGTTCTAAAATCCTGTATTTTAAACTTGTTATTTATTAACACTATTGTTCCAATACATCTCCTAGTTCAGGGGTCGGCAACCTGCGGCTTGCGAGCCACGTGCGGCTGTTTGGATGTGAAGCTGCGACTCTTTAGTTCCATACGCAAATATTATTTATTTTATCCAAAAAAAAAAAAACATTTAAAAATCGTTCTGAATCGATTAACGAGGATTAGGCACTGATTCTATCTCTCAGCCTCCCCCCATGACATGCTTTTCAGCCTCGACTCGCTTTTCACTGCACCCCTCCCCTGTGACACGCGTCGTCACTGTCGTCAGTTTGTCGGGAGCTCTCGAATGACGCCGTCGTTGGATGTTTCTATTATCTAATTTGTTGTGAAAAACACTACTTATATATGAATAAATAGATACTTTTTCTTATGAAAATAGATTAGTTTTTTTATCAAAAAACTTTATTTATGCGAGTACTATTTATTGTAGGCAAGAAAAAATTTTGTGGCTCTTTAAAAACTTTGAAATTTTGTAAATTGTAATTTTGGCTCTTCCAACTCAAAAGGTTGCCAACCTCTGGCCTAGTTGCAAAGGCAACATAGATATTATAGCTAGTATAAATTTTCCTCAGCTGTCTCAATTCGTAAAAATTCTTTATATTTGTGTGCTGGATACCTATTATATCAATTTTATTTGTTAAAATTAAATTTAGAATACTAATTTGCATTTCTTTATTTTTAAATCCATTAATGTTAATAGTTCTTATATTTATAATACCTGTACTATCCATTATCTTTTTTATTCATTTGATGTTTCTTTGACCTTTTACTCAAATTTTGCACATTCATTCTTAAAATTTTTTTGTTACTAATACCACTTGATACGGGCTAGACCCATATATATTTCTCATCAAACCTTCAATCTCTTTCTGTTTCTCCTCTAAATCTAAATTTTCTTTTTGCTCTATTCTATTTATTTCCTGTTGTACTACCTTGGTCAAGTCTACTTCCTCCCTTTTCCGTTTTTTTTCTATTTCTATCTGCATTTTGCTCGTTATTTCTATTTCCTCTTGTTTTTCTTTCTCTACTGTCTCTATTACCTTATTTTCTCTTATTCTACTATCTTTTCTCACTTTTTCTGTACTCCGTTCGCGTCTCCTTTCTAAACTCATTTTCCGTGGTCCTTGTTTACAAATTTCTGCAAACGAGGGCATGGGACATTCTCTCTCTTTATCATGTACTATTTTACAATGATAACAAGCAGTACAACTTTGTACCGGATGTGTACTATCACCACACCTATGACATAATTTTACTTCACATTGAAAGACCTCATGCTCATAACTTCCACATCGCTGACATTGTCGTTTTTGTGCGACATGAATCAGTTGGACCTTTCTCCCCAAAATCTCCATATAATTTGGGATACACCGATGAGTCGACATTAATACTCGGTAAATTCCAGTTTTTACCTCTGTCTCTGGGTATTTATTAACCTTAACGTTTACCAGTTTCCCATACACCGATAACATTTTGGACAATAAAGCCCCATCGACCTCAACAGGAACCAACCGCACTGTTACTAATATTAATTCCACCTCCGAACTTTCCACTGTATAAATAAAATTGCCTACCTTTATCTCTCTACCTAAGAGATTTATCTTGTCATCTTCCGTTTTTAATTTGATTTCTACAACATTTCTGGGGTGGTAACTCACTTGCTCAATTGTTCCTTTTTTCCTCAGAGTTCTTTCAATTGTTTCAATTAACTCTACTGTATCCAAATGTTCTTTTGAGTTTATTCGCACTGATCGTATCACGGAATATCTTTTCATCCTCTCCTGTTTCAGATCTTCACTATCTTTTCCCATACTGCTTCCTTTCTCAGTTGTTTGTGAATCACTTTCAATGACCGCTGATGTTGATATTTCTCCTCGATTACTTTCACTATAAGCACTAATTTCTTCTTGTGTTGCTCTAACCAACACCACTTGACATCTGGGAGGATTCTCTCCCTCCTTACCATCATTCATACTCGCCCGACCCCTCGATGTTGGTTCCTGTCCGTGGTGAGGGGACCTCCCAGAGATGGTTTAGTAACTCTTCTTTACCATCCCTGGGATCTGAACGCCCACCCACGTGTTTGCCTTGCATGGTGTCTCGTATGCCAGAAAGGGGGATCCTGGTACTTGAGGGGCAACATAACATCCCCAACACACTGCTTTGGCCCCTGCTTCGGATAAACGGGAGGCTCAAATCAGGCTCCGTTTGAGTCAATCGGCTGGTCGTTGAGTCATTCTCGACCTCGGCTTGGAGTCAACCGATCGATGCAGACCGGGCGGACATGTCAGTCTAGATGTGCTCTTCTTGACTGCATTGTGAGGGTATAGCTCCTGGGAAACCCTGGTGTGACGGTCTATGGAAGTACTCCATGTGACAGCATCCCCTTGTTGGGCCCCATGGTGGGTGGGGTCACTAGGAGCGGAATTTTTTCTTTAATTATGGATTCAAAAAATTCAAAAAGTTCTTGTGCACCAACAACAAAAACGAACGAAAAAATCTTTACTAATCCAGCGTACTTAGTAGTGCACGCAACTGGAGAAAAACCCTTGGCTAAAGCTTCTCCTTTCTTGATTCAAAAATTGTTTGAATCGACCATTGGACAGTTGAAAAAAATACAGAAATTAAGATCTGGAGATTTACTGGTGGAAACATCTTCCCTACAACAATCGGCAAAACTTCTGGAAACAAAGACCCTAGGAGAAATGGAAGTCACTGTCACCCCACATGCGAGCCTAAACTCATCACGTGGGGTAATATCTGAAATCGATCTGATATCTGAAGATGAATCAGATATTCAGATTGGCTTTTCAAACCAAGGAGTCACTGCTGTTTGACGCATTTCCATTCGTCGAGATGGCAAGTTGATTCACACGAAACATCTTATTTTGACATTTAATAAACCGACTTTGCCATCTGTTATTACAGCAGGTTATCTGCACTGCCCAGTTCGCCCTTACGTTCCAAATCCGCTACGTTGCTTTAAATGCCAGTGATTTGGACATTCACAAACATCATGTCGAGGGAAAAGCATATGCGCACAGTGTGGAAGTGAAGGTCACGACAGTACTGAGTGTACCACTACTCCATGCTGTGTGAATTGCAAAGATGCCCATTCCGCCTACTCTCGAAAATGCCTAACATGGCAGAGAGAGAAAGAGATACGGCGAGTAAAAACCATTAACAACATACCATATCCAGAGGCTCGGCGCATGGTCACTCAAAGCATAGCAGTGAAACAGAAAACATTTGCTTTTGTGTTGAAATCCACAAAGACATGTGGGGTTCAAACCGATATCTCTGTCTCCCCAAGCGAATCTCTTACTCGCCATGCGAAATGCTTAATACTCCCGTCTACACAAACACCAGAAAAGGAGATCACAAAAGGAAAAACACCCCTGCCTAAAACAGGGGTAATTACAAGAAATCTGGGTTCTAAAAAGGCTAGTAAGAACCCACTAAATAAGCAGAGAGTGAAAGCAGCTCTCTCTAAATCTAAAAAATCAGAGGCTCAGTCCATGAGTGAGTTCTCTGATATCTCTGATGAAGAGACTAATATGGAGGTGACCCAACCAACGTCTTTTCTAAAAGGAAAATCATCAGTTAAACTGAAGAGGGACACTTTTTCTAAGAATGCTGTCTCAAACACATAATGGATTATAAAATAATTTAATGGAACTGTCGTGGTTTCCGCAACAACTTCTCTGACATTAAACATTTGACATCATCTACCTCATCTCTCTGTGTGGCACTCCAGGAGACACATCTGAAACCTGGAGAGGGAATTACTTTAAAAGGATTCAATCTCTACCGCAAGGATGATGATAGCCACAACTGTGCCAGTGGCGGTGTGGCTATTTTAATTTCCAATCACATCCCATCCTTGCCGGTACATATAACAACAAACCTGCAAGCTGTGGCAGTCAGAATTTCTATTGGAGTAACTGTCACAGTGTGCTCTATATACTTGCCACCAGATGTCAGAGTCAACGAAGATGAACTGGATGCATTAGTTGAACAGCTGCCAACACCATTCCTTTTACTTGGTGATTTCAATGGCCACAATCCTATGTGGGGCAGTCCCGACATTAATCGTCGAGGAAGAGCCATTGAACGACTCATAGGTAATCAGCAAATGTATTTATTTAATACTGGAGAAGTGACATACTTCCATGCCCTAACAAGAACATTCACTGTTATTGATCTCTCATTAGCAACTCCGAATCTGTTTTCAGCATTTTCATGGGAGGTTGGATCTAATCCACTTTCTAGTGACCACTTTCCAATATTTTTAAAATATCAAGGCAGAGAAAGCTGTGAAACAGCCCGTCCACCACGCTGGAAATGGAAACGGCAGATTGGCCTACTTTTTTTTCTTTGGCTAACATCACTGAGGAAATTATCAATACTGCTGATATCAATGACGCAGTTGAAGTTGTCACTTCCAGTATTATTTAGGCAGCTGAAAAAACAATGGGAAAGACGTTAACAAGATACCCAAAACATCCAAAACCATGGTGGAACCACAGTTGCGAGGCAGCATTTAAAGCACAAAAGAAAGCATGGGGGATTTTCAGAAGATACCCCACTGCTAGAAATTTGATTGCTTTTAAAAAGCAAAGGCAAATGCCAGAAGAATAAGAAGGCAAAGCCAAAGGGATTCTTGGAGGAAGTATGTTTCTAGCATAACATCTTCCACTAGCTCAAAAGCAGTCTGGGATAAAATCCATAAAATTAATGGGAAATATGCTTCTCACTCTGTGTCCATGCTGGAGAATAATGGCACAATAATCAGCGATATACAGGGTATTGCTGATTTACTGGGTGAAACATTTTCTGCTTTATCCAGCAATATTATGTATCCAAGGAATTTTCAAGCTTATAAAGCACAAAGAGAAAAACAAAATTTAAATTTTCATTCTTCATTTAATGAGGAATATAATGTGCCATTCACCAGCACAGAACTACATACAGCGATTTCTCGCTCGGGGAATACTGCTGTAGGCCCGGATAAAATCCACTATAGCATGATTAAAAATCTGTCAAATAATTCCCTTTCTAATCTTCTGAATCTGTTTAACAGAATATGGATAGAACAAACTTTCCCCGACTCTTGGAGGCTATCTATCATTATTCCCATTCCCAAGCCAGGCAAAGATTGCAAGAATCCCTCTAATTACAGACCAATCTCTCTGACAAGTTGTCTTTGTAAACTCCTAGAGAGGATGGTAAACAGATGCTTGATGTTCCTCCTAGAGGAAAAGAACTACTTTTCACCACACCAGAGTGGATTTCGTAGGAACAGAAGTACCACGGACAATTTAGTAAACCTTGAAACATCTATACGCGAAGCGTTTGTTAGACGACAGCACTTAGTGTCTGTATTTTTTGATATAGAGAAGGCCTACGATTGCTGCTGGCGATTCGGAATACTCTGTGATTTGCACAAATTTGGATCACGTGGTAATTTGTCAGCTTTTATAAAAAACTTTTTGCAGAATCGAAGATTCCAAGTCAGAATGGGCAACACTTTATCTAGGCCTTTCACGCAAGAAGAAGGTGTCCCTCAAGGCTCTATTTTGAGTGTGACTCTGTTCCTAATCAAAATTAACAGCATAGCTAACTGTCTTTCTCCCAATGTAAAACACTCTCTGTACGTGGATGATTTTCAGATCTCCTGCCAGTCTAGTAATATGAGTTTCATTGAGAGACAACTGCAAACCTTTCTAAATCGCATAGACAACTGGTCCAAGACCAATGGTTTTACTTTTAATACAGAGACTTCATGCATCCACTTTTGCCGAAGGCGTGGTATGCACCTGGATCTGGAAATTTACCTAAATGGGGATAAAATTTCAATGGTGAATGAGACTAAGTTTTTGGGTGTTTCTTTCGACCAAAAACTGACATTTTTGCCACACTTGCGCAACCTGAAGAGTAGATGTTTAAAATCTTTAAACCTTTTGATGGTACTATGCTGCTCATCCTGGGGAGCAGACAAAGTTTCGATGCTCAGGATTTATAGGGCTTTTGTCCGCTTTAAGCTGGACTACGGTTGCACTGTTTATGGCTCTGTGCGAGAATTTACTCTTCGGATGCTGGATCCTATCCACCATCAAGCTTTGCGTTTGTGCACCGGTGCATTTTGAACTTTCCCTGTTCAAAGTTTGTATGTGGATGCTTATGAGCCTTTACTATCTCTCAGGAGAGAACAGTTGTCTCTTTTTTATTACATTAAACAAAAATCTTAGAAAAAACTTACAGCTGATTGTTTAGATACTCAGCTGAAAAGATTATTTGTTGCTCGGACGAGTTGTGTCCCTACATTTGACATTAGAATGGAGAATGTAAGCAGCACGATCGACTTAGACCCAAGCAACATCTCACATGTTGAGGTTAATAGTATTTCACCTTGGTCATCTTCACCGATCGATGTTGATTTAAGCTTAAAGCAGTTCCCTAAAGAAACCACGCCAGACTACGTCTATAGACAGCACTTCGCAGAAATTCAGCATCGTAACAGGAATTTAATTCCTATATACACCGATGGATCTAAATCGGATAACTATGTTGGCTTAGCCTTTGTTTGCCAGGATGAAATTGTGGCAGAACAAATAGCACCGAATTCTTCCATCTTTTCTGCGGAGTTGCAGGCTATTTATTTAGCCTTAAAGTATATAAATCGGAAAGGTCATCGTTGCTGCGTGATTTACACTGACTCAGTTAGTGCACTTCAGGCTTTGATCTCGTATGAACGTAGTTCTCACTCCATAGTTATTAAAATTCGAAAACTAATTTGTCATCTCACTACGAGAAATTTTTTTGTGAAGTTCTGTTGGGTCCCAGGCCACGTGGGTATAAGAGGTAATGAAGAAGCTGATACAGCTGCTAAGTCAGCAAGTCCTTCACAGCATACAATGCGTATTGAAGGAGGTGATTTGAAGCTAGTCGTTAAAAAACGACTAGCAGAGAGATGGCAAAACGTGTGGAATGCACAAATCCACAATAAACTTCACGAGATCAAACCTTTGGTAGAAAATTGGACACATAATAGGCAATATGATAGGAGATCTGAGGTTATCCTTACTCGTTTGAGAATTGGACACACTCGACTGACTCATCAATACCTTTTGAAGGGAGATGAAGAACTAGTATGTCAGCACTGCAACTGTGCTGTAAGTGTTAAACACATATTTTGCAACTGTGTTGCTTTTGATCAGAGTCATAGACAGCATTTCGGAAATGCAAGCTTTAGAGACATTTTGGGCCAGAGGCCAAATCTGGATAATATACTGGACTTTCTGAAAGTCATTAATATGTATAGAGAAATATGATTATTTATTTATTGTATAGTTTTATTTACTTCATGGTGCATATTTAAATTATTGTATATATTTTTTGTTGTTGTGTATTTATTTATTTATTACATTTTAGATTATATATATATATATTACCATTGGCTTTTTAATGGTCAAACTGTTCTGTATATATGTGTTTTTCTATTTACTGTATTTTATACCTTCAAGCATACCATGTGTCGTGGCGCAGTATAGCCTGCATGGCTTTTGTGCCAATAAAAATTAACTAACTAACTAACTAACCATACTTGCCCGACTCGCCAAGGGACTTAAACCTCCCCTCTGACATTCTCCAGATTCAATCTCACTCAATAATAATTCTGGGCTTTCCTTCTGATTATTTAAAGGCTGGAACCAACTTTTTGATGGAGGCGTACTTTTACAATGACGACCAGTTGAGGGAACGGGACTTTTTCTCTGACAGTCCATCACCTCCTGCCTACTTGTCGATGAATCTCTATCTCTTATTTGCTTTTCCAGAGGTCTTAAAGGACTCCTCAAGGGGACATTTTCCCTCTGACGGTCGAATGACTGAGCCCGACTCGCTGACGGGAAATTCTTTCCCGTCCGACGGTCCATGTCAACCTCCTATACTTATAAAAATAAAAGTCCAACAGAACCATACACTCCAAGATAAAACTAAGTCTTCCTTCTTATAAGTTTTTAAATTTAATTTAAAACTTCACTAATTTTATATCAATCTGTATAGAGATCGAAAGCTTCGGAACACGCCCCCTTAAGGAGCTGTTGAGGTGTTTATCTTCTTATTTTACTATTAATTGCTTTTTTCGTTTAAAATTTATTATATCACTACTTTATTTCTTTTTTTATTGTTATATTTAGTCTTATTTTATAGTCACTACTCACATTTCTTGCACCAGAAGTTCAAATCTTTCATTAGGCTTAGCATCTCGGCATAATATCACCAAAGTTCAAAAAAATCCAAAAATAATCATTATTAAACGACAAATTATGTTTTGCTAGGTTATTAGTACTCCAAAAGTCAATAGAGAACACACTTCACACACCAAATAGACCTGTAACAGGAAAACTTAAGCTGCTCCCATTTTTCTGCCAACAACGCCAGGATAAGAACAGATACTTTTAATTAAAGTTTAATAAAACACTGGTTGATTACATTTCAGCACGCAGGCTGTGAGAAAACACTTCAAGAATTTCGAATACAGGCTTTATATTTTGACAATTGCTGGCTATAATCACCATAATAAAATAACAAAAGTATTTACAAGTATGTACAAAGGTTGGTGATTATGGCCGGGATGAACAGTTACACATATATACTGACACATAGTTACATTTATTAGCAAAAACAAGAAACAATCGCATTACAAAAGTGTATGATTAAAAGATCGAGAGCATTACAGCGAAGACGAGGGTGATAAAAACACAAGGTGCTCGATGAGCAGGATGTGGAGAGTTCCATACACCTCCGGTGATGGGTGCACGGAAAGCAGACAGGACGACATATAGGGCTAGCTGTCAATGATGGTGTAGTAGTTGTTTTCTTTTTTCCATATATTGTCTATGGTGCCACGATATAGGGTCATAAATTCTTTCTCTGTGAAGAGGTTTTGATCGGTTTTTATTTTTAGATTGGCCTCGTTTTTTATTTTGTTGATTGTGAGAGTGGCATTCCACCTTTTTTTGTCATAGTGGAGGGCGCATCTAGCTTTCCATATGATTCTTTTCGAGAGAGCTGTCAACCAATTAATACAGTAGGTGTTCTGGTTCTTCACTGGATAGTTCATGTGGTATTTGATTGTGTTTCAAGAGAGGTTGACTTTGAAGATTTTATCAACCCAGTTCCAGATTTTATTAGCAAGTGAGCATTCATGGTAGAGATGAAATATGCTTTCATCTCTAGAGCATCTTGGACATTTAGCATTGGATATACGGTGGTAAGTATGGAGGTACTCCTTGGTCATAGTAACGTTGTTGATGGCTCTCCATGCTGTCTCCCTCCATTTCGCCGGGGAGTCTGCCGAGGTTTAACCAAGTTTTGTTCCATACGATGATATTGTCATTTATGTTACTGTTCGGACAATGAGTAAAGATGTTACGATATATGGTGCTTGGCTTGTTGTTTGCATTCACTTGATTGATGCTCACAATTGTGTTGATCGAGGTTCTCCACGCGGTGAGGCGTTTATCATTGTCTAGAAGGAAGGGTCTATTAGGCTGGTCTGGCAGAAGTTGCCTTAATGTCGGGCCAAGGATGTACATGGCCACATCTCGAAGAGGATGCTGGTGAGAAAGGATGGATTTCAGGAGGTTGGAGACCTGTAGGGAATGTTCTAGTGATTTTAAGTCCCACACCTGCAAATCGCCATGGTTGATGATGTTCTTCATGATGTTTCTATTTAGGGGTTCAAAATCGCTCTGCCAAATATATCTGAATATGAGTTTATCCAGTTTTCTGGCTTCCTGACTATTTAGATTGGTTATGTACATAGTGTATATAATTTTAGCCGTGAGTACTTTATTGGAGATGATGACTCTTTCAGGTAGATAGAGCCAGACCTTTTCCCAGTGTGTAATTGCATTTTTAATTTTCTTTTCCATGTCTTTGAAGTAGTTGTTGTTGTTATTTTTGCCAAACCATACACCTAGGATTTTGGTGTCGTTGATGGTTTTGAACACTGCTATCTAGCTTGACTTGTCCATTTAAGTTGAGTATTTTACTCTTGCTTAGGTTTATTTTTATTCCGGTTAGGTTACTGAAATCGTTAAGTTTTTGAGTTATTTTATTGAGGGAGATGTTGTTGTTTATAAAGAGGTTAATTTCGTCAGCGTGAGCGATGTATTTGATTTTGTCAGACATACCCGGGAGGTAGATGGGAGTGATATGGTTGTCGTTGTTTATCATGGTGAGTAGCCATTCCAGATAAATAGCAAATAGGACCATCGAGCAGGGGCAACTATGCCTTACTCCCGCCTCAGTTTATAAATTCAGAGTCCTTGTTGTTAATGGTTATTTTGGTCCTCGGATTGATGTAAAGGGTTTTAATTCTATCTAATTCCTTTTCGCTAAGGCCGTAGGCTTCTAATATTTTCCACATAATGTCTCTATTAACTGTGTCAAATGCTTTTTCGACATCGATGGATAGTATCGAGAGAGGGGTTTTTCTCTTGCAGTAAATCTCTTGTATGAGATTTAGAAACATGATGTTATCTTGGATGGAGTGGTTTTTCATTCCAGCAGTTTGCGTGTTACTGATGTGATTTTGAAATATCTCTTCTACTCTTTTAGCTATTATAATACTATAGATTTTGTATTTGGTATTAGGGATGGTTATTGGTCTATAGTCGCCAACTTGCCCACTTTCTCTGCGTTTTTTGTTGATTAATTTTATTCTACCTATGTTGAAATCCTGAGTGTATGTGTCTTTGTTGTACAGGGTGGAGAGGATGTCGGCTAAGTCGTCTTTAAAAAAGCGATAGAATTCTGCAGGTAGGCAATCTATGCCTGGTGCTTTCCTTACATGTAGTTCGTCTATGGCGTTCATAACTTCTTCTCTTGAGATCTTTTTGTTGATTTTCTCGTCTTGTTTGCTTTTTACCGGTTTGATTTTTTTTACTATTGCGTGCCATCTGTTCCAGTTAGTGTCCGGTTTTTTGTATAGCTTAGTATAAAATTTATGGCATTCGGCCATGATACGTTGTTCATCTGCTATGTGTATACCATTTACAATAAGGGTGTTTAGGGAATTATTTTCGTTTGGTTTGATTCTCTTTTTGAATATAATTTTTTCGGTGTGTCTTTCAATTCTCATTCTAATCATCTTGTGCCTAATATAGTTATTCTTAATTTTGTTTTCGAACTCTTCAGTGATGTTATTTTCTATTTCCTTAGCTGCTTCTTTTTCATTGTTTATGATTTCTCTACTAAGTTCTCTTTGTAGGGATTTTATTTTGCGAAATTTATTGTTCTTGATCCTATGCCAAGTGTTTTTGGTGATGTTGATAATCGTTTTTTTACCTTTTGCCACTTCTGCCAGTTGATGTCCAGTTTTATATTGTCTAAGGTTGTTTTGACTTCATTTTGAAAGGTGGTGTCAGATAAGATGTTGTTATTTATCTTGATTTTGCTATATCTGCTTTTGTTGCTTGTCAGTTCTATGTCTAAGTTGATTAATTTATGGTCTGAAAGCCTTCTCCCATTGTTGTTAAGAAAAATGGTACTGATATTGACAATCTTGCCTAGGTACTTGCTTAAATATGTCCTGTCAAGCCTCTCTTTGATACCATTACCTTCTCATGTGTATCCATTGTAATGGGGGTATTTCGATCGATAAGCGTCTTTTAATTCATATCCCTCAATGAGGTCTTTGAGATACTTGCGGGAGCCGTCTGGGTATAGGTGGCAGTTCTTATCGGATTGTGTGAGGACACAATTGAAATTTGCCGCAACCAGAAGTTCCCTCCCTCCAATCAAGTAGTTTGGGAGGGTAGTGAAGATGGTTTTTCTATCAGTGAGCTGAGGAGGGGCATACAGGTTTACAATTCTTAACATTTTATTGTTTTTATTGATGTCAACACTCGGTATTCTCCCATTTGTGTCAGTCCTAAAGTCGCTTACCCTGATGTTTTTGTGGAGCATTGTGACGACCCCAGCTCCTCGTCTCGGGGCGAAAGAGATATATATGTTATAGAATGCAAAGAGTTTTCTCAAGTCATAGAAGTCGTACATATTTGTATCCTGTATTAGCAGAATGTCCGTGTTCTGCGTAGCAATCAGATTAAGTAGATAAATTTGTTTAGCTTCGTCCCTAATCCCAGAGATGTTTATTGATTTAATATTTAATTCGTTGAACTTGAATGTTACTTTTGTGTGGACTGGGATTGAACTCTCTTGCTTTTCCTGGTATTCTTTTTGTCTACTTTGGTTATAATTTTTTCCACCTCATCTATTATTTCTTCCCTCGATAAGCTTGCATCCAGGCTTATCGAGAGAATTTTTTCCCTTACGGCTGCCGTTTCTTTGTCCTCATCTATCATTTCTTCTAAGCTATTTATGTTTTCTCTGCTCTCTTTTTCTGTCTCTTCGGTTTCTACGTTTTCTGTTTTTTCCTCACTTTCTGATTGATTTTCTCTATTTGTCTCTTTCCCATCCCCCTCGATGTGGGTTCCTGTCCGTGGTGAGGGGACCTCCCAGAGATGGTTTAGAA
>NW_019385879.1:56473-94413 GCF_000671375.1 Centruroides sculpturatus | reverse complement strand
GATCGATGCAGACCGGGTGGACACGTCAGACAAGATGTGCTCTTCTTGACTGCATTGTGAGGGTATAGCTCCTGGGAAACCCTGGTGTGACGGTCTATGGGACTCTCCCATGTGACGGCATCCCCTTGTTGGGCCCCGTGGTGGGTGGGGTCACTAGGAGCTGAATAATTATTTCTAAATATGGATTCATTAAAGAACAAACAAACAAGTACTAATGCTTCATCAAAGGAGGTTAGTTCCAACCAACCATCATATCTCATCGTGCATGCCACAGGAGAAACTCCTTTATCTAAACGTTCCCCGTTTTTGATTCAAAAACTCTTTGAATCGACCATTGGGCATCTTAAAAAAATCCAAAAGTTAAGGTCAGGAGATCTGCTAGTAGAAGCAGCCTCCCCTCAACAGTCAGAAAAACTATTAAAAATGAAATCTCTAGGAGACATACAAGTCACCATCGCACCACACACAAGTTTGAACTCATCACGTGGTGTGATATCTGAAATCGATTTGATGTCCGAGGACGAATCCGATATTCAGATCGGCCTCTCAGACCAAGGTGTCACTGCTGTCCGACGTATTTCAATCCGTCGAGATGGCAAGTTGATACCAACTAAACACCTTATCCTCACCTTTGGAAAACCATCATTGCCATCTTTTGTTACGGCAGGCTATTTGCGCTGTTCAGTTCGCCCATATATTCCAAACCCGCTGCGTTGCTTTAAATGCCAGCGGTTTGGACGCTCACAAACATCCTGCCGAGGTAAAAGCCTATGTGCACAGTGTGGAATTGAAGGACACCAGAGTACTGAGTGCACCAGTACTCCACGCTGTGTAAACTGCAACAATGCTATCCTGCCTACTCTCGGAAATGCTCTGCATGGCAGAGAGAGAAAGAGATTCAGCGGGTTAAAACTTTAAACAACCTATCTTATCCAGAGGCTCGACGCATGGTCAATCCAAGTGCTTCTTTAAAACAGAAGAATTTTGCAGCTGCTTTGAAGTCTACAAAGGCAATTGGGGTTCAAACAGATATTTCTGTTCCCCCAAATGAATCTCTTACACGCCATGCGAAATGTTTACTTATACCATCCACCCAAACACCAGAAAAGGAAAATATAAAACTGAAAACACCCCTACCTAAAACAGGGGTAATAACAAGAAACCTGGGTTTTAAAAAGGCAAGTAAGAACCCGATAAACAAACAGAGAGTGAAAGCTGCTCTCTCTAAATCTAAAAAATCAGAGGCTCAATCTATGAGTGAGTTCTCTGACTTCTCTGAAGAAGAGACCTAGAAGGAGGTTACAAAACCAATGTCACCTCCAAAAGAGAAACCCCCTATTAAATTAAAGAGGGATACCCATGCAAAGAATGCTGCCTCAAACACATAATGGATTATAAAATAATCCAATGGAACTGTCGTGGTTTCTGCAACAACTTCTCTGACATTAAACACTTGACGTCATCTACCTCATTTCTTTGTGTGGCACTCCAAGAGACTCATCTAAAACCTGGAGAAAATACTTCTTTAAAAAGATTCAATCTTTACCGCAAGGATGATGATAGCCACAACCGTGCCAGCGGAGGTGTGGCTATTGTAGTTTGAAATCACATCCCATCCTTGCCGGTACAAATCACCACTAATTTGCAAGCCGTTGCAGCTAGAATATCTATTGGAGTAACTGTCACAGTTTGTTCTATATACTTGCCACCAGATGTCAGAGTGAATGAGAATCAATTGGATACTTCGGTTGAACAGCTACCAACACCATTTCTTTTACTGGGTGCCTTCAATGGTCACAATCCTATGTGGGGCAGTCCCGACATCAATCGTCGAGGCAGAGCCATTGAGAGATTTATAGGTAATCACTGTGGGGTTTTAGGAGCCCTTGTGTGGTTGGGGTGGCACCACTGTAGTGATGTGANAGGCTCGACGCATGGTCAATTCAAGTGCTCCTTTAAAACAGAAGACTTTTGCAGCTGCTTTGAAGTCTACAAAGGCAATTGGGGTTCAAACAGATATTTCTGTTCCCCCAAATGAATCTCTCACACGCCATGCGAAATGTTTACTTATACCATCCACCCAAACACCAGAAAAGGAAAATATAAAACTGAAAACACCCCTAACTAAAACAGGGGTAATAACAAGAAACCTGGGTTCCAAAAAGGCAAGTAAGAACCCGTTAAACAAACAGAGAGCGAAAGCTGCTCTCTCTAAATCTAAAAAATCAGAGGCTCAATCTATAAGTGAGTTCTGACTTCTCTGAAGAAGAGACCTACAAGGAGGTTACAAAACCAATGTCACCTCCAAAAGAGAAACCCCCTATTAAATTAAAGAGGGATATTCATGCAAAGAATGCTGCCTCAAACACATAATGGATTATAAAATAATCCAATGGAACTGTCGTGGTTTCCGCAACAACTTCTCTGACATTAAACACTTGGCGTCATCTACCTCATCTCTCTGTGTGGCACTCCAAGAGACTCATCTAAAACCTGGAGAAAATACTTCTTTAAAAGGATTCAATCTTTACCGCAAGGATGATGATAGCCACAACCGTGCCAGTGGAGGTGTGGCTATTGTAGTTTCAAATCACATCCCATCCTTGCCGGTACAAATCACCACTAATTTGCAAGCCGTTGCAGCTAGAATATCTATTGGAGTAACTGTTCAGCTTCTTGTTTTGTCCTACAGCATTTGAGTTTTTTAATGTCCATTTCTTTTTCAATTAGGGATTGAAAGAGGGTCCAATTTGCCTTTGCAATGGCGTATTGATCTCCACATTCCTTCCTTATTAAGCTCGGGTAACCAAGTTTTATAAATATATAGCTGTGATCACTTAGACTGCAGAGCGGGGAAACCTCCCACGATCTGATCTTAGGCAAAACATTTCCTGTACACATAGACAAGTCTATCCAGCTCTTACCCACCCCGCCTTGAAAGTTGGCAGGGAGTCAGGATTATTTAATATATGTAGATCATTTGAGTTTACAAATTCCAGTACAGCATTTGCCCTGTTGTCATTGTCTGGGTCGCCCCAGATTTTGGAATGTGCGTTGAAGTCGTCACAAATCAAAATCCTTTTACCCTTAAACTGTTTGATGATATTATCCAAGTTTGAAAGCAACGGCTCCAAGTCATCCGTTATGGGACAGTATGCACTCACCAGCAAAAAGCAGTCCTCTCCTGCTCCAATCTCAAGACACATGAGGTACTTATAGCTAATCTCGTTGTGGAAAACCACTGTAATGTTTGGGTTTCGGACCACTGCCAAGGTAGAGGGACAGTAGTCCCTATTGTAAAGGACACGGTAGGCAGTCCTGAAGCACGCAGGTGTGCCTCTAATGCAGTTAGGCTTCTGTAGGAGCGCCAGGTCTACCCTCTCGAGGGTAGAGCAAAGAGCTGATGTGCCCCCAATTGAACGCTGAACGTTAACTTGCACAATTTTCAAATGTCTGTCATTATTAACTCCGTTATTGTTAGTTGCCATAGTCCATCTTGGCCATGAGCATATCTCTTATCTTTGCAATGAGTGGGCAGTTTTTGGAACAAGCGTTGTGTCCAAGATCCTTCAATTTCTCTCTTTTGCAATTAGTACATTCGATTTTGTTTTTATTTTTCATTCTTTAAACTTGTGTGCCCCTCCACACTGACTGCATGTGGGGTTTTCTTTGCAGTCCCGTGCTAGATGTCCAATGGGACAGCACTGGTAACACTGCGTGACCGGGAGGAACTCTTCCACTCCACAGCGGGACCAGCCAATATTGATTTTCTTGTTGTAAAGCACCAATTTTCTGACGTCGGGGCTAACCTTGAGCACCCAGTTTGTCGTAGGTTTATTCTTATTGCCGTATTCAAACTTGATGTTAGTGCGCTATTTGAATTCATCTTCAGACATTGCATTATGAATACATTCTTGAATTTTGTCCCTTTGAGTCTCTTTTCCCACACCGTATAAAAAAATCCTTGGCTGTCTCTTGAGGGGCTCTTTCGTCTTGAGCCCTGTTTTCTCTTCTATAATTTCCCGGAGTCTTCTTTTCTCTTGTTCTGATCCAACTTCCACTGCCACACCACCTCTTCTTAGCTTCCTAACAGCCTGAATACCTATTCCATGTAGTTTAGGGTTAATGTTGTTTTTTAGTCTCTCCTTTGTTTCTTCTGGGTCGCTATTTACTTTTAGTGGTTCCACTATGATGATTTCTTTCTTTGGCCGTAATGGTTTATTCGCCACAACTTGTGCGTATGAAGGAGCGGACTGGCTCTGAGCCTCGATTAACTGGTCGAGCTTACTAAGTAGACTTTCCACTGCTGCTTGCACTGGGTCAGATCTTTTCTCAGTCAGAAGAATAATAATCCTATCAATTTGGGAGCATACGAATTTCACATGGTCGCCAGCACCCAGCTTGCAACCTCCATTAGAAAGCATATAGCTCCTGACTTCCTCTCTTATGTTCTCCACCAATCCCAACCTGTAGTCCACTGGCTGGGTCTTCGTCTTTCCCTCAGACGATCCCTCGTCTGTAAGCGAAACGTGCGGCCTCTTGGCCGACATAGTCCTGAAAAGGACTGTAAGAGCCTTCAAAAGATCGCAGAAGTCGTTTAGCTTTGCCCTTTCGGGCTACTAGCGGACAGGACCACATGGAGGTACGACTCTGCTTCCCCTGGATAGTAATAAGTGCCAAAGAAACAAGCTAGACAAACTCGGGCTTTCGCCGAAATGATAGTCAATAGCTAACGGTTAAGTGCAGTACACATCAATGGGGCACCCTGCCCAGTAGATAGGGCAGGGTGCCCCATTGATCAGGAGATTTCCTAATTCTTCACAAAAGAATTAGGAAATCTCCTGTAGTGCTAAGTGGAGCAGGCTTTATCGATGGCAAATAACTCCGCCTGAAAAACTGTGCACTTATTATCGAGGTGAAAGATCTGGTGTGACGTTTCCAGTGAGTTTTCATACACCACCATGCTGCATCCAACAGCGTCGTTTATTATCGACCTGTCGGTGTAAATATCTATTTTGTCACTATCATTGGTTATCTCATTATTCATTTTGTATGCTATTTATAATTATATATATATATAATTATAAATTTAAAATTTATATGTAATATGATGGCTACACAAATTCCAATCATTTTGCCAAATAGTCATAGTCTCCTCCCATATTAAACGTTTGATTGTACTTTGACTCAATTTTTTATAATCAATAGGCAATTCTGTGTTTTCTGCAGCAGATTTTGCTAATGAATCAGCTCTTTCATTGCTTATGACTCCTTGGTGAGCCTTTATCCAAGAAATTTCAAAAGTACATGTGTTATCTCGTATTAATTCTCTTATATCCACTACTAATGGATGCAATTTTGAACTGTATATTATGTTATATGCAGAGAGGGAATCTGTAAAAATATGTATATGCATGTTATTGTGAGTTTGTTTAATCCATAATATTGCCATTTTAATTGCGTACAGTTTCGCTTGAAAGATAGTACAATTTTGATCTAACTGGAATGTTTGATTATTTATTTCAATATTATTAGTATACACAACAAATGAGGATCCTATTATATTATTGTGTCTGGAACCGTCTGTATAGATGTCCAAATCAGATTTACCAGTAGTAATGCCATTAGTATCCAGTGGAACGATGAAATTAGTTATATCATGATATGGGTAAGACCATTCAATATCATCATGTGTAGTACTTATTGAATCAAGTTGTAGAGTTCCTCCCCCATTTAAGTTGATGCAATTTCCTTTTTTGTTTTATGTATAAGTCCATAGGAGGTTTCCTGGCTATAACTTGAAGGCTGTTATTACTTACAGTACGATAGGCTTTGGTTATTAACAATAAAGCTCGTCTTTGTGAGGATATTAATTTTCTTTTAGGATGGACTTTATCAATAGCCCATCCCCAAGTTCCACAGGCATAGGAGATGATGGGAGAATAAATACTGTCATAAATGATTGATAAAGCTCCAGCAGATAGCCCCCAATCACGTTTTGCTACCTGGGAGAAGGAATGAAGAATAAGCCCCGTGCGATTCGTAATATATTCGATATGTTGGTCCCAACTTAACCGAAAATCCACAATAATCCCAAGATATTTTAATGTTTTACTAATCTTTATAGTAGTATCGTTCATCTTGATGTTTGGAGGTCGTAAGTAAAGATTCGGATTTCCCGGTTTATTAAAAACTATAGCTTGGGTTTTTAAGGGATGAAATTGAAGCTTGTTATCGCTTCCCCAATCATTTACTTTGTCAAGTATATCATTGCATTTATTCTCTAAATCAAGTCTAGATCGGCTTCCAATTAATAAAATCACATCATCTGCATATGCTATACATCCGGAATGCCCAAAGTCTTCCGTTAAAAATGTGTCAAACATTATATTCCAAAGTAATGGGCCACATACTGACCCTTGTGGACATCCTTTGGTAATGTTTTTTGTGACCTGGTGTTGTCCATATTTTAAAATAGCTGTACGGTCCTTGAAATAATTTTGCAACAGTCTATAGATGTTGTTTGGACACCTGATCTTACGGAGTTGCAATTGTACTAGGGGCCACCAGGCACTGTCAAACGCTTTTGAGATATCTAGGCTGACCCCTAGTACATATTTATGTTCATCCAATAGGTGTTTTACTGTGTTCACCATAACCTCAATAGCATCCCCCTCGATGTGGGTTCCTGTCCGTGGTGAGGGGACCTCCCAGAGATGGTTTAGAAACTCCTCTTTACCATCCCCGGGATCTGAACGCCCACCCACGTGTTTGCCGTGCGTGGTGTCCCGTATGCCGGAAAGGGGGATCCTGGTAGTTGAGGGGCAACATAACGTNTGCTGGCGTTACGGAATACTTCGTGATTTACATGAATTTGGATTGCGGGGTAATTTGCCAATTTTTATAAAAAACTTTTTGCAAAATCGAAGATTTCAAGTTAAAATGGGCAACACACTATGTAGGTCTTTTGTCTAAGAAGAAGGTGTTCCTCAAGGATGTATTTTGAGTGTGACTCTGTTCCTAATTAAAATTAGTAGCATAGCTAAGTGTCTTCCTTTCAGTGTGAAACACTCTTTGTATGTGGATGACTTTCAGATCTCCTGCCAGTCTAGCAACATGAGTTTCATTGAGAGACAACTGCAAACCTCCCTAAATCGAATAGACAATTGGTCCAAGATTAATGGTTTTAGTTTCAACATAGAGAAGACCTCGTGCATCCACTTCTGCCGAAGGCGTGGTTTGCACCTGGATCCTGAAATATATTTAAATGGGGTTAAAATTCCAATTGTGAATGAGGCTAAGTTTTTGGGTGTTTGTTTTGACCAAAAACTGACATTTTTGCCACACTTGCGCAATCTGAAGAGTAGATGTTTAAAATCTCTTAACCTTATAAAGGTATTAAGCTGCTCATCCTGGGGAGCAGACAAAGTTTCTATGCTCAGGATTTATAGGGCCCTTGTTCGCTCTAAGCTGGACTATGGGTGCATTGTTTATGGCTCTGCGCGAGAATCTACTCTTCGGATGCTGGATCCAATCCATCATCAAGCTTTGCGTTTGTGCACTGGTGCATTCCGAACTTCCCCCGTCCAAAGTTTGTACGTGGATGCTTATGAGCCTCCACTGTCACTCAGGAGAGAACAGTTGTCTCTTTTTTATTATCTAAAACAGAAATCTTATACTAAACCTTCAGTTGATTGTACAGTATCAGATACTCAGCTGAAAAGGTTATTTGAAGCTCGCCCAAGCAGTGTCCCTACGTTCGTCATAAGAATGGAGAATGTAAGCAGCACGATCGACCTGAACATAAGCAACGTTTCACAGGCCGAGATTGATAGTACGCCACCCTGGTCTACTCCTGTGATAAATGTTGACTTTAGCTTAAAGCAGTTTCCTAAGGAATCAACTCCAGACTATGTCTATAAACAGCACTTTGCAGAAATCCAACACAATGATAGGTATTTAATTCCCATTTACACTGACGGTTCTAAATCGGATGATTATGTTGGCTCAGCCTTTGTCTGCCAGGATGAAATTGTGGCAGAGCAAATTTCATCGAATTCATCTATTTTTACTGCAGAGCTGCATGCTATCCACTTAGCCTTAAACTATGTAATCAGAAAAGGTCATTGTCGCTGTGTTATTTACACTGACTCAGTTAGTGCACTTCAGGCTTTGATCTCGTGTGAACCTAGTTCTCACTCTATAGTGATTAAAATTCGTAAATTGTTTAGCCATCTTCTTGCAAGGAATTTCTCTATAAAATTTTGTTGGGTCCCAGGCCATGTTGGTATAAGAGGAAATGAAGAAGCAGATGCAGCTGCAAAATCAGCTAGTCCTCCACAGCACACAATGCGTATTGAAGGAGGTGATTTCAAGCTAGTCATTAAAAAACGACTAGCAGAGAGATGGCAAAATATGTGGAACGCACAAGTCCACAATAAACTGCATGAGATCAAACCTACGATAGAAAATTGGACACACAAGAAATTTTATAACAGGAGATCTGAAGTTATTATTACTCGTTTGAGAATTGGACATACTCGGTTGACTCATCAATACCTTTTGAAGGGTGACGAGCAGCCAGTATGCCAGTATTGCAACTGTCCTCTTACTGTAAAACACATACTGCTCGATTGCTCTGTTTTTGAGACCAGGCGTAGGCAGCATTTTGGAAATGCAAATTTTAAACAGATTCTGGGTCAGAGGCCCAATTTTTATGATATATTAGACTTTTTAAAAGTCAATAATTTGTGTAAAGAAATTCAATTATTTATATATTTATTTACCTATTTAATTATCTATTTATTTATCTTTTAGCTTTTTGTTCGTTCTTGTTTGTTATTAATATGTATATATTTGTTTTTTTGTTGTAGTTGTTTATTTATTTATTTGTTTTTGTCATATGTTTGTTATTTGTGGTGATTATAATTATTTACCATTTGTTATGGCGCAGCTTAGCCTATATGGCTCTTGTGCCAAAAAACCAAAACCAACTAACTAACTAACTCAATAGCATCCTTTGCGGATTTTTGAGGTCGGAAAAAAAAACTGTCTTTTACTTAGTTTAAACTTTTGTTCAACAAACCAAGTAAGTCTAGTGTGTATAACCTTTTCTAGTATTTTTCCAAATACAGATAAGAGGGAGATAGGTCTTTTGTTATTTGGAGATCCAGGTTTTGGTACCGGAATGATTTTAGCCACTTTCCAGGCTTTAGGAAAAACGGAGTGTTGTAGACAGATATTGTATAATTTAACTAAATAATTCGGAAAGAGGAACCATATGTTCCGGGCTATTTCTGGTGTTATTTCATCCATACCTGGAACTTTACCAATTTTAAGGCTGTCAAATGCCAGTCCGATTTCCTGACTTTTGAAAGGAGGCATATTTTCCGTATCATAAGTGTTGTCAGTTGTTGTTCTAATACAATTCTGGAGCTCTGTATCCATGTTTTGATCATCCTCAGGACAGAACTTATCCAATTGGGACGATAATTCCTGTATTAATGTCATAGGTACAGCTTGATTATTTAAGGAAGTGGTCATAATTGTAGTCTTACGAATCTTGTTATTACACAACTTTGTCAAATATCCCCATGGGTTTTTTTATGTTTCAGAACAGAAATTCCTCCAACTACGAGTTTTTTCAGTTTTAATTAATTCTTTATACTGTTTTTGACTATGAAGGTACACATTTTTTCAAACCTCACGTATTTGTTCATTCTTGCATCTTTGAAATTGTCTTCTAAGTTTTCTTGTCTTCTTACGAAGTTCCTCTAGTTCTGATGTCCAAAACGGAACACTTTTCCTTACGTTCGTACCTTTTGGAATAAATTTTTTGCATGCCTGCATTATAAGTTCTATATTATAGTTTAATTGTTGGACGACTTTATCATAATCTTCAGAATAATCAACAATCCAGTTTTCGTTCAGATATTCTTTAATTGCAAATTAGTCTGCACGTTTGACAATATACTTTGAGCGTTCATTATATCTTTGGTTGTTGTTATTAGAATCACTTTATATCTCAAAAGAAATAGAAGCATGTTCTGTTAGACTATCCTCCTCGTTAACTCTCCAATTACTAATACTAGGGTATAAACTGTTATTACAGACAGTAATGTCTATCCAATTTTCACCTCTGTGTGAGGTGAAAGTTGGTGGAGAGAAAGGTTGTTTAGAATATTAAAGTCATTACGCCCAAAAAACTCCTCTAGCAAACCTCCTCTTTCATCAAAAACCTCCCCTCCCCAAGTTGGGGAATGCGCGTTGAAGTCACCAGCCAAAATTATACAAGAACCTGCAAAAGCATTTAAAATCCACTGTAGCTTATTAATAAATTCCTCAGAATTTTCCCCCAGGTATATAGATATTTATCAAAATTATCCTCTTATTATAAACCATTAGTTCCACCACCACAATATACCGATCACTGAAATCCGTATGTAACATAACAGATAAATTAGTATTCATAACAAGGGTAATAGACCAAGGGTAATGGTTAGTACCTTTAAAACAGGAGTACATGTTGGTAGACACGCTGGTAAATTATTTATACAATATGGCTCCTGTATTAATATAATATCATAATCATTAAGACTTTTACTAACTAATGATGTGGCAGAAACACTTCTGCCAATATTTATTTGCAGGATATTAACCTTATTATTATTGTTCATAGCCATAGTCAGTTCTTGATTCTATATACGTCTTAATTCTCTGATGTAGGGGGCATTTTCCATCTCTAGTGTTATGTGAAACGTCTTGTAACCCTTCTCGCTCACAATTACAACATATAGGTTCTTCATAATTGGGACATTCGTTATAAGAATGACTCAATGGCTGCAGATACGTTGAGATTGCGGACAGTCTCTTGCTGAGTGATTATATCCGCAACATTTGTAACATTGTAGGATTGGACAGAAGTCTCCAATCCTACAACGCAACCAGTCTATATTTATTTTATCTATGTCCAACAGTAATCGTCTTAAATTAGGCGATACCTGGATTACCCAGTTTTTATACAAAGCATTTCTATTACTTAGTGTAAATTTTATCCTAAACTGTTCAATAAATTCTTGTTCTTGATAGTTTNGATTCACACTAAACAACTCGAATAGCAACGAAAAACTCAAAGAAAATACTCACAATAAACGCTTAGGGTCTCGGCCCCAGTAGATAGGGACATTTCATTTTTTTTTTTTTTCATTTGGGGGGTCATCATTTCCCTATACAGGAATCAGTACTCCCCGCACCGCTAGGCACAGCAGGGAACTAAGCTCATTATACTTTAATATTCATAATACATGTTCTTATGTTTGGTAAGTTCTAAATTCCACCGCGGCCATCTTTTCTTAGGATGTCGTGTTACTAATTCAGGAACTTCATCTTGAATAGCTTTTTCAAGTACTGCCGCATCTCTTTTTGTATTAACTTCCACAGCAATACCTTCTCTAATTTTCCTCATTTTTTCGATACCTATTTGCATTTGTGATGGTTGTAATTTAATATGCATAACTTTCCTCACTACATCACTATTTGTGTTATTTATGTCCTTATTATATACCAGTATTACCTCTTTTTGATTTCCTTGTTTTAATTTTACAGTTTGCCATATTTAACAATATGACTGTATGATAATACTGGAGAGTTATTCTGCGTCGCTCTATCTTCAATTTTATTTAATTTTTCTAAAACTGTGTTTTGTATATCCCTGTTATATTCAGTCAAAGCTGGATTGGCAATATTATCCTCAACCACTTGTAATTTCTCTATAACAGCCTTTTGGTTGTTGATTATTGTTGCAGCTGTATCTAAGTTGAACATAGTATTATATATTTTATCCAATTGCTCTATAATCTGCTTTTGCGTATTTAATTTGATTTGTGGATTCATAATCCTCTCTAAATCATCTTTATTGAATAATGAATCAACTTTCTTTCCTATAAGTTTTGGAAGTTCAATACCTGATATAGCTTCTTCAGCTAAGTTAATAATTTTATTACACTGATCCAATATATATTGTAAGTGTTTAGGTGTTTCAACCGTTAGGGTTAATTATGGCATACTCCTGTATCTCCTCAATTATAGCATTTGTTTTAGAATGAAAGTTTTCTAAGATTAAAGACCCCATTATAATAATCACCAAAAAAAATAAATATAATATCAGTATTTAAAAAGAAATGCAAATTAGTCCAAAAGAAAGAATATTAATACAAAGAACAAATATGTATGCATTATATATATCTATATAATAATCATAATAACCAGTAAATCATAATTCATTATATACTAATATGCTTAAACCAGTTATTTCAATAAAACACTTATTTTATATCAATTTAAGTAAATAAGTAATAATTGCTCTTTATATAATTATCCTATATAATTTTACTTATTATAAAAATATTCCTCATTTAATCCCGATTCCAAAAATATATAGTTATCTATATATTAATATTAAACTTATCTTTAAAACTACAACTTTAGCTCCAGTACTTATGATCTATGTAGAGAGGTCAATGACCTTAACTACGTAAGCGGATGTTGGTTGGATGTTGATTTTGGAACGAAATACTAGAATGGCCATAGTTTGAATTCTAATAAAGTTAGAATAACAAAACTTTCACAAAAAATTACTGTTGACGTCTTCTAAGAAATACCCGAAGGATATTGTGCAGAAAGTCTCCGGAAGCACCATTTCCGCAATCCATGGCAAACCAGAAATATGTTGTTATCTAAGCCGAAAATGGTCCTAGGACCACCAAATTTTGGATCCCGTTATAATCCAACAACGCGCACAGAGTAGCGTTGACCGATCCGGTCAAAAAGTACCAGAAGTACCGATTATCCAGAAATGGTACTTTTTAAGTTGTAATTCAAAAATCTTTGTAATTAAAAGGTCCTACTTGACAAATTTACGTTCCTAGGCACTTCCTTTAACGTAATCCACTAAACAGCACATGTTAAAATCAATATTTCCGCACTTAGAACAAAATATTTCAAGAGCAAAATTCATAGCAGCATATTTAGCAATCCACTATCTCCAGTCTAGTAGATAGGGACATTTTTTTTTGTTTTTTTTTCATTAAATGATCATCATTTCCCCTATCGGGGATCAGAATCACCCCTGCTCCGCACTAGCACCACAGGGGAACACTACTTTATTAACTCAAACTTCTTTTAACAAAGAAACATTATAACAAACAACTATTTACAACTCAGGGTACGCCCTCTACCCTGCCGACAATTCGACCCCAACTTTACAATGATTTCCTTAATAATGACCTTAATTCTTGTACTAACTTGTCGTTCCTTATCAGATGGTATAGATCCAGAGTCGGTGTGCCATAAATGTCCATTGAGAGTAGCCTAAGCCGCTTCATTTTTCGTACAGTCTTTTATGATGTGTTCAAGTGTATGATCTCCGCCGCCACACTCACAGGAAATAATCTGTGCCTTCCCTATCCTTTGTAGATACTCCTTTGAATTGCAGTGGTTTGTCAATGCCTGTGTAAGAAGATACTCTCTTGGAAGCCATCTCAAAGCCGTAAGTCTCTCTTCTACACTGGGGAGTAACCAAAAAGTGAATCTCCCCTTCTCTGAGTATGACCATTGGTCTTGCCACGTCATTATGGTGTCTTGCCTTAGCCTTTTCTTAACGTATGATTTTGGGATTTTGTCATAGGTAATATTTGTTAACTCAGTAGCCTTTTTAGCCAAAGCATCTGCTCTCTCGCTTCCCTTGATGCCAACGTGGGCTTTAACCCATCTAATCTTTATGTTCAGTTTACTATCGGCAATTTGTTGTTTTATATCCACCGCTATCTGATTCTCGTCCCTAAATTGTTGCAGTGTGTGGATAGCACTTCTACTGTCAGTGTTAATAACAGTCAAGCCTCGTAACTGGGTAGATACCCTCCACCTGACCGCCTGGAGTATGGCAAAGAGCTCCGCCTGAGACCAGTTCTCCAGCCTATATTTGCCTTCGTGTATTTCTATTTCACCTTTAAACACCACCAGTGACGATCCCATACGACTATCTATCCTCGAACCGTCTGTGTATATCTCTAGATTGCCTATTTCTTCCTCGCCTGCTATGGCGACTCGATTCCTGTCATAAGACATTGGTACATTAACGCTACATGGTTTCGTTTCGTTTCCGCCAGTTCCCAGAGTATTATCATCCAACGAGACTGAAAAGCCTCTCCTCCACAAAAACATTTTTGCCCTTTCTTTTAGGACTAGATCTATTGGCGGCTCTCCTGCGATGACCATCAGCGCCTCAGTTGAGGCCGTACGAAACGCCTTCGTGATACGAAGCAGCGCCACTCTCTGAGCACATCTCATCTTTCTAACAATGCTACCTTTTTCAACTGCTGTGGCCCATGCTGCCACTGCATATGTCATCTTTGGCACAAATGCTCCTTCGTAAATGGCAGTGATGGCTTCTGCATTCAGGCCCCATTTCACTCTAGCTATTTTGACCAATGCGTTTAATAAGTTTGTACAATTAATCCTGATTGCGGAGGCGTGTGGTAACCAGGTCAACCGATTATCCAAAACGACCCCAAGGTATGATATTTCTCTTTCTATTTTTACGCTCTGATGTCCCTTCTTAATAACCGGCATTCGTCTATGTAAGTCCGGGGTTATGCCCTTAGCAAATATGATTCCTCTAGTTTTAGTAGGGTTGAAATGGAGCTTTATCTCCTTGCCCCATTCTATAATTTGGCTCAGGAAGCTTGTGCCTCTGGTCTCGATCTTTCTTCTTGAATTAGCACCGTACATAACCATGGTATCGTCCGCATAGGCGAACTCATAAATCCCCTCTCCCTTGTTCAGCTTTAAAAAATTGTTGTATACCACGTTCCAGAAGAGGGGCCCAGAGTTCGAACCCTGTGGGCAGCCCCTCTCCAGAGTCTTCTCAATTCGTATTCCTCCAGCCAAATGTATCACCTTTCTCTCTTTCAAGTAGTCGTTTATTACCCCATAAATATTTATTGGGCAACTTGCTTTCCTTAACGTACTTAGAATTAGTGGCCACCATGCGTGGTCAAACGCTCCACCGATGTCTAGTTGAAGACCGCAACAATACTTATAGGTCTTTAAGAGCTCCGTAATTGTGTCCACTACTTTGCAGATCACATCTTCCGTGGCCCTATCTGACAAAAAGCCAAATTGCTTTGGACTAAGGTATCTGTCTCTCTCTAATCGTTGTAGGGTTCTCTGGCTAACCAGGAAGTCTAAAACTTTGCCCATCAACGGCAATAAGCTTATCGGCCTAAAGCTCTTAATAAGACTCTTGTCTACTTTATCTCCCTTGAGAATCACTACCAACTTCGCTGTCTTCCAGATTTTAGGAAAGACCCCAAATCTCAAGCATAAGTTATACATTTCTCTCAAAAACGCCGGGATAGTGTCCCAGATCTTATGAACAATTTCGGCAACAATGCCATCCACTCCCGGTGCCTTCCCAGGCTTGAGGCGCCTAACGGCGTATCCTATTTCCTTTATCGTGAACTCAGGGTCCACCTCTCCCGTATATTCCCTGTCCATCTCCATTCGAATCTGCCGTTGCTCATTTGTATCGGTCCGTGGATCATCATCAGGGAAGAACCCATTCATTATCGTTCTAACTGTTTCTTGATAGCTATCTGTGCAAATATCCTTGTCCCTTACTGTCGTAAAAAAGTGCAGAAGCTTTAACTTGCTCGCACAAGCCTTATATATAAAGTTCCAGGGCTTGGAGGAACATTGGGTACAGAATTCTCTCCATGACTTCATCTTATTATTATTAATTTCCTGTTTATACGTCCAACAGTGTTCCAGATAATCTGCTCTTTTCCCCCTTCTGTCCTGTTCGTTCCTTGCTTTCTGAAACCTTTTCCTAAGCCTGTTATTAATTCTTCTCATCTCAGTCAGTTCCTGCGTCCACCATGGAACCACCTTCCTACACCGTTTCTTTTTAGGTATAGTCCTTTCGCACACCTTAATTACCTCATTCTGGAATTTCGTTATCACTTCTTCTACTTCCTCTTTACTACTTATTTCTCTCAACTGCATCCTTTTTGTGATTTCCTCTATATCCATCTTAAAGAGGGTCCAGTTTGCCCTACCCAGCGCATACTGTGCCGTCATTTCCTCTTCCATCCATTCACAGTGACCGATCTCTAGGAAGATGCAACTGTGATCACTTAAACTGCCAGTAGAGGCCACAGTCCAGTTCTGTACCATTCTAAGGGCACCTCCATTGCATATCGTGACATTGATCCAACTACGCCCGATTGGGGCGTCGAAGGTGGGAAGAGAGTTAGGATCATTTAGTATGTACAATTCATTTGCACTCACAAAATCCAACAGGAGGTTTGCCCTATCGTCATTTCCTGGGTCACCCCATAATTCAGAGCGAGCATTTAAGTCACCACCTATAATAACATTCCTATTCTTAAAATTTTTAACTACTCCATCCAAGCCATTCAATATGGGCTCCAGTTCCTCAGTGATGGGGCTATACACGCTCACCAAGATTATACTGCCATCTCCACAGCCAATCTCTACACATGTCATACTCTTGTTACTGAAACTATCGTGGTGGAGCAGTGGGATATCACTGTTGTTCACTATGATTAGCGTTTTCGGACAGCACTTGGTATCAAATATTGTTCTGTAGGATGTCCTCAGGCAACTCGGGGTACCTCGCATACAGTAAGGTTCCTGAATTAATGCCACATCTGTATCCTCCATCATCTTGCACAGAGCTGAAGTTGCCCCAATAGATCTTTGTGTATTAAGTTGTAACACCCTGACCTCTTTAGACATTTGTTCGCTAATTGTTACCATAATCAGTTTTGGCTACTATCATTTTGCGCACTCTTTGTATTATAGGGCATTTTTTATCACATGCGTTGTGTCCAGTGTCTTTCATCTTTTCCCGCTTACAGTTACAGCACTCTGCCTTCCCCTTATTAGGACATTCACTATACTTATGTTGCTTCCCACACTGACTGCAAGTCACTTCCTTCTCAGTACAAGTTTTTGCTATATGTCCAGTTCTGCAGCATTTAAAGCACTGTGTCACATTCATATAGTCCTCTATTCCACATCTCGACCACCCAAGATTTATTTTCTTCCTTGGCAGCAGTATCTGCCGTATCCTAGGGCTCACTTCTGCCACCCAATTTATTGTGGCCTTTCCTCTACTACCATATTTAAATTTTAGTTCACTCTCTTTTGAGTATTCCTCAAAGGTTATACTACTATTAAGTTGGTCATTTTGTTCGTAAAGGCATTCTTCTATTTCTTGGTTAGGAGTATTTTTGTCAATCCCGTACATAACGATGCGTGGTTTCCGTTTCACCGGCTCCCTTGCTTTTAATCCAGTCTTTTCTTCTATTTCTCTTTGAAGTCTTCGCTTTTCCTCCAGTGTGTTCACTTCTATTGCGACGCCTCTTCTACGTAACTTCCTTACCGCCTGGATGCCCACTCCCAGTTGCCGTGGGTCTATCTGCTTCTTCAACTTTTCTTTCGTTCGTTCTGGATCTTCTCCCTCTTGGGCTGGCTCGACCAGTATGATTTCCTTGGGTTTTGCTGTTTTCGCCACAACCTGGGACCTTGCAGAGCACCTTATTCAGTTTCTCGTTAATAGAATCCATTGCTGCTTGCAACGGATCTACCTCACAATTTCTTATAAGGTCTATGATCTTGTTTATTTTCTCACAAATGTAGGCGGCATGTTTTGCATTCATTTTGCAGGTATTGTTTTCCTGCATGTATCTCTCTACCTCATCCCGTAGACTTTCGGCGATGACCACCCTCTCATCTTGGAGGGAAAACTCCATGCTCTGAGACGACAACTCGTCCTCTCCTTCCGCTATCTTCGGCCTCTTGGCCATAGTCCTCAAAAGGACTGTTGTAACAAGAACAGGCGCAGTTAGCTGATTTAGCTTTGTCCCAGAGGGGCTACTAACGGGCAGGACCACTAGGAGGTACAGCTACCGCTTCCCTGGAATCGTAACCACGCACAAAACAAAGAGCGCAGTCGTAAGGCAGAAAGGCCTAAAAGACACACAAAGCTCTCGATAGCGCTACGAAACAAATTGGGGCACCCTGCCCAGTAGATAGGGACATTTTTTTTCATTTTTTTTTTTTTTCATTATGTCGGAGCTCGTCTTCGCCACCCAACTACTTAGTTCGGCAGCCCCGACAGCTCCTTTTAATATCTCTCTGCTTTGCTCAGCTTTGCAGAGAATTTAAACTCAGATTTTTATTACAACTATTTTAATTCAATTAACAATTTGTTTGTGAGTCTACATTCACATCCGCGATACTGGATTACTTTATACAATTTTAACGCGTGTTGAACACACTCCGACATTTAATGGTTTCTTAATATACGATGATACTTAGTGATAATTGCTAACAATATTTTATGTAACACTGCGTCATAGGTTTCCCGGCACTGGCCAAGGAAGATTTTTCTGACTACAGATGGTACATAGCTCAAGTCTATGGTCTTCTACTTTCACACAGTCAAAGATAATATGCCTTACATCTTCACTGACACCACAGGATTCGCAAAGGTCAGAACTTCTATATCCATGCTTATATAGATAACTCCCAGAATAACCGTGACTAGTGATGAATGCCACCAGATAATGCGAGATCGAAAAATGTTTAAGTCTTTGTCTTTTCCTAATATCCGGGATGAATGAGAATAAGTCTCTACCCTTTAACGAGCATGTCCAGCGTTCCTGCCAGAACGTCAAATAGTGCTGCTTAAGAGCTGTTTTGATTGTCTGGATCGAGATGCACCTATAAGAAGGCTGTATGTCACTTGTAGAGGCTGCTTTAGCCAGGAAGTCCGCTCTCTCGTTTCCTAGTACCACCACATGCGCCCTGACCCATGCAAACACAACATGATTATTCACTTCCTTCGATCTTGCCTTAAGGAGCTCTTGCCATATTTTATTTGTTAAGAAGCCTGTACTGTTGATATCTTTAAGAGCCGCAATCGACGATATACTATCTGTACATATAAGTATGTGCGAGTTAATAATGCTTCTATTCAACCACCTAAGTGCGAATAAAATAGCGCACATTTCCACCTGAAAGTTGTTACAGCTGGCGTCTAACTTCCTTTGTTGGCTGTACAGTTCACGTTTTCCCACATAATACACAACAGCTGCACCTGTTCCTTCTGCTGAGGCAGAGCCATCAGTATAAATCCTTCTTTTATTTGCTGAATTGTAATCCTCCACAAGTATAGTTGGTACTTTCCTCAGATTTATCTTTTGCAAAGGTGTTAGTTGTTGTTCCAAGCTAACCTCACCAAGTTGCAGCTTGGGCGGGATAGTTCTACTGTTTTTACAATTGTAAATGTCATAACGCATGTTTAGTTCTAGATCTAATGGTAAGACGCCAGACACCACCTGGAGCGCCTCGGTCGAGACAGTCCTGAATGCCCTTGTAATTCTCAGTAGCACAAGTCTCTGTATTGACAGCGATTTACGATTGGCAATAGAGTTCATCACCCTATGCCCCCATGCGGCAACAGCATAGGAAGCAATTGGGAGGATGGCGCCCTTGTAGATCACGAGGAGCGCCTCGCCAGAGAGCCCCCAGTCCCGTCTGGCTATCTTCGACATCCAAACCACCAGTTTATCTATCTTTTCCTTCACACTAATGATGTGTGGTATCCAAGACATTTTTTCATCAATCACAACGCCCAAATACCTGCAACTGTTTTGGATTTTAATCTTCTGACCATCCATGTAGAACCACGGTTGCCTTTTATTCTTATCATATTTTGTAAACACAACAGCTATTGTTTTTGCCGGATTGAAGGTCAGCTAATTTTCCCTTCCCCAGCACTGTATTTTTTCCAATATTTCATTAACACTTCTCTCTAGTCCCTGCCTTGAGTTTGCTTTTTCTATGATCATTAGGTCATCTGCATAAGCTATTATTTTCTTATTTCCAAGAAAACTTTGGATCAATAAGTCATTTAATATCAGGCTCCAAAAGAATGGGCCCGAGCATGAGCCCTGCGGGCAGCCCATCTTCACATCATGCTTTACCTTTCCTTCACCGTAACTTATAACTGCACTTCTGTTAGTGAAGTAATTACAGATTAATCTGTACAAGTTATTAGGGCAGCCTACTTCCTCAAGCCTGGTCAGTATAAGTGGCCACCAGGCTCAGTCAAATGCGCCTTGAATATCAAGGCTAATGGCCGTCACCCACGAGAACTGTGTTCTAGCTTTCTCAATTCCTTGTACAACAGCACAGATTGCAGACTTGGCACTCACTTCCTTCTTAAAACCATACTGCCTATCACTGAATGGGTGATAAGATGCAAACCACTTTGTTAATCTTTTAACTATCAGTTTATCAAGGATTTTCCCCATAACCGGGAGTAAACAAATAGGCCTCAAACTTTTGGCTTCATAAAGCGGTTTATTTTGGCCTTTATAAATAGGAATCACTTTTGCGTGCTTCCAAGCTCCAGGAAACACTTCGAACTTCAAACAGCAGTTAAAGATTTTAATAAGCAGACCTGGTAGCTTTGCATGTATCACCTTTACCATATCTATTGTAATTTCATCAACCCCTGGTGCTTTTCCAGTTTTAAATCGGTTAACCACCCAGTTGATTTCACTTTGGGTGAACATCTGACTATCCATACTATTAGTGTAGTGTTTTAGATTACTCCTCATGTTCGCCTGAGCAATTGTATCATGCCTTCTATCATCCGCCTTAAAAAATGCACTCATAAGGATCAGCAGGCATTCCTCTGTTGTTTTTGCTTGTACTCCATTCTCATCTTTCAAATCGGTCAGTATAGTACCAGTCTTTAATTTATTTGTTCCTATTTTGTATAGGATCCCCCAGGGATCACTCGAGCAATTGCTACAAAATTTTAGCCAACTATCAAATTTTTATTTTCTTTATATTTCTTTTGTTCATTAACAAACTCGTTTTTCCACCTTTCCCTCTGTTGTTTGTGAGATTAGCCAGGGCGTAAATCGAAGTCTACGCCACTTATGGTGCGCGATCGCGAGATCGGCTCTCGTAACTTTTTATAGGAGGGCGGTAATATTTAGGAAAAGGGGATTTAAGACTGTGAAGTCTTTATCCCAAATTGTCAGGGTCCCGACACCAGTTTGTCAATTTATCGATCCGCGGACAAACACGTGTGTGAGATCCAATTCGGACACAAAATTACGAGACATCTTAATAAAAAACGAAATAATAAATTTAATAAAACAAAGAAAATAAACTCATACAAAATATTAATGAATGAGAGATAGAACTACTACAAATAATATACAAATCAAGAGATAGCTAAACTTATATTATACCCTATTCGCGATCGAGAGAGAGAGCTCACAAAATCATTATAAAACATACAACCTGTTCTAGTTGTCGTTCGTCGTCTTCTCTGTATGCAAAGGACGCTTCGGAGATAAAGTTCATTTACTTCTTCGTATGGGAGATCAATATGTGCACAAAATCCAAGTATGGTTTTTAAGTGCTAACTCTGGAATTATTCTGTATGTGACTTGTCTAAGGACGTTGGTCATCAGGAGGAAAAACGTATGGAGTTTGGACGCTTCCAGATCTGTTGCTGAACTCCCCGAATTCAGACAAATTTCCTCTATATGTCATGATCTGCGACCAATCATCATGCAAAGTTTCCTCCGTGAGAACGGATGGAAAGGGGGATATGTGAGGGGTAAGCATTTCCCATCAAAGCGACAGTTTTCGCAGATAAGGGAAAAACAGAGGATGTACTAACTTCTGTGAAAGGAAGTAACATCTGTTAGCTATTTTTCCCACTCTAAAACGTCATTTTTTTCACAAAATAAAATATTATTTTACGACAATTTTTAACATTATTAAATAAAATTATTGATTTAGACCCAGGGGCCTTTCGGGTCTCACATGTTCGTTAGTACATCTTTGGTACCTTCTTTTCATTGCATTTAGTTTGTTCTTATGTTTGGTAAGTTCTAAATTCCACCACTTGTTCTTTTGATCTCTTTCAGTCATTCTAGGAATGTGTCTATGGATACTGCCGTTTATAGTCTTAATAATCTTACCTAGCATAGTTTCTGCTTGTAGATGGTTCTGTACTAGGTCCAGATCATGCTCTATTGTTCTGATCTCTTCTATAATACTATCCCAGTTCACTAAACGTAAGTTAAGCCTACTTGATTTATACTTTGATTCCTGGTGTGCGATTGTAAAAGAGATATAACGATGCTCCGACAAAGAGAGGTCCGGACTCACCTTCCAGGAGTTCAGGGATGAAAGGGCCAGATAATTACACAAAGTGAGATCCACATTTGATGCCCCATTCTCTGTTTCGAATGTCGGCAAATGACTGATCTCATTAACAATGTATAGATCGTTACTGCTGATGTATTCTTCTAATACTTCACCCCTATCATCTGTATCATAATTAAACCACAGGCAAGAGTGTGCATTAAAATCTCCCGCTAACAATAATTTATGAGTGTTGATATATTTTTGCACTATTTCTTCTAACTTTCGGACTGGGCCATGTATATCACAATCCTTAGGCAGGTAAATGCTTCCAATTAACCAACTTTCATCTGGTAGGGCTAATTCCACTATCGTAAAATATGGGTCACTATATCTAGTCAGAAGTAGATACCTCACTCTCGGGTTATTCACTAATATGAAAGCCCATGTCTCTTTGTTATCAATGTTATAAAGTTTGTTACTAGCCACCGGCCATCCCATTGGGATGCCATTTTTTTGGTATGGCTCTTGTATAAGCACAATATCTACTTTGTTACACATCCACCCTACAAGCTGTGAGACAGCTGCAATTCCTCTTCCAAGGTTAACTTGAGTTACTCTTAATTTTTGGCACTGTATATCTGAATTCACTCTATCTTGTTTTACGTCGTTATTACTATACATATTCTGTTCTAGCTTGAATGCCTTTAATTATTTTTTGTCTTTCTCCACACTCATTCGAGTTTGCTCTATGACCAAAACTAGTCTGTTAATTCCTCGTGCAATTTATGCATATCGGCGCTGTATGTCTGTTCTTACACTCACTATACTTGTGATCTCCGCTACAATGGTTACAATAATTGCGTTCACTCTGACAGTCTCTTGCGAAATGTCCGTACTTACTGCACTTGAAACACTGTATGATTGTGAAGTGTTCTTTCACTACACATCTCACCCACTCAATATTTACTCTCTTAGTTTTTAAAAGTAATTTTCTCAACGCTGGTGTTACCTCACATATCCAATGTTTTACATCGGATTTCCTTTTAAATTTTGTTTTAATGTTGATCTCATTTTTAAAATTTTCAATGTCTTGATATAAGGCTCTGATTGCTTCGTTTTGCTGAAACATTCCTTCCATAATGTCGTCTCTTTCAAGGTTTGATGGTACGTTGAAAACTGTGACTTTTGGGAGGACCTTCTTAGGTTCTCTCGCCTTCAAGGTTGGGATATGATTGATTTCTTGCAATAGCTGTTCGCCTTTCCCTCTTCCCTCCACTTCAATTAGCAAACTTCTGTTTTGTAATCTTTTAATTCTCTTGACACCTATATTCATTTGTCTAGGATTTAAGTTCTCTTTTAATTTTTTCTTTATTTTTTATGCACTTTCACCCTGATTTTCACTATTTACTATAATTACTGCACCCGGATCCACACGGCGGGCTGCTGTTGCTTTCAGGCTAGCCTTTTCCGCATATGTTGGAGCTTGTTGTGTTCTTTTGTTGGTTAATAGCTCATCCAATTTTTTGGAGAGCTCTTCCAATTGAGCATCTGTTGGTTTGTATGTAGAGTTGAAGATCTCGATGACTTGATCGAAGAAATCCAGAACGGCAGTAGAATGTATGATTGTGCCGAATTTTGAATTTGGTTTTTCTCTCATATACTGCGCTAGATCCTCTCTTATCTTCAGGATCTTCTCCTTCCCATCCTCTTGTGTAACCATGCTGGAACCTGGCATCTCGTCAGCTCTACTCATCTGTAAATAAATTCAATAAAACAACAGAAAATAAAAGTAAAGAAGAATGAAATAAGAAGAAATGGCAGTTAAAACTGCCTTTGAACAGCTGTCAGCACCCCAGAGACGGGGCAACAGGGTCACCACGTGTAGGTCAGCTGTATAATGAGACTGCGCAGTGAGCTTATAGATAGTGTGATTCACACTAAACAACTCGAATAGCAACGAAAAACTCAAAGAAAATACTCACAATAAACGCTTAGGGTCTCGGCCCCAGTAGATAGGGACATTTCATTTTTTTTTTTTTTCATTTGGGGGGTCATCATTTCCCTATACAGGAATCAGTACTCCCCGCACTGCTAGGCACAGCAGGGAACTAAGCTCATTATACTTTAATATTCATAATACAAAACAAAGATAATAACAATAAAATTAAAAGAACAAAGAACACTTACAAACTAGTTCGCGTTTGGGCTGACTATGCCCTACATATAATCTTAATAAATTTTTTACGTTCTAGGAACATTTCTTTGTTCTTGATAATATCATATAAGGGGCACGGCCACTTCGCCCTCACACTGTCCACAACTTGGGACAGAAAGTACCTCTCTCTCTGGTACGCAAGACAATCGTAGATGATATGATACAGATATTCGTTAGTGTCACCACATATACACTTAGGATCCGACGCCAGCCGAAACCTTGTAAGATACTCTCCCAGTCCGTTATGATCAGTGAGAATAGTCGTTGATATCCTATCTATTTTAATCCACTTCAGACAAGTTGTCCATTCTTATGTGTTCAGCAAGAGCCCAAAAGTATACCTGCCTTTATCTCCGGCAGACCACCTCTCCTGCCACTTCTGTCTAGTTCTTTCCTTTAACTTCTTTTTAATAATACACATTGGAACCATGTTATACATAACTTCGTTGCCTCTTGCCGCCTGCTTCGCCAGGAAATCCGCCCTTTCATTACCAATCGTACCAACGTGTGCCTGGACCCACTTAAATTTAATATACTGTTGACCATCGTTTTCCGTAAGTGTTTTCTTGATCTTATATATAAGTGGATGTACTGCATTGTTATTTTGTAGGGCATCCAACGCACTCCTACTGTCCGTGTATATACACGTGTCCTTATATTTATGATTTAAAACGATCCACTTAACAGCCTCACGGATACCCACGAGCTCCGCTTGATAGTTTGAGCAGAATCCTCAAATTTATAAGTCTGGTAGTAGATCTCAGTCCTCCGTTCGTAGGCAACAAAAGCCGCCCCAACTCCATTATCTGACCTGGAGCCATCTGTGTAAACATGTATAGTAGCCTTTGACTCATTCTTTTCCAAGGCTATGCCAAAATCCACATTCGGTTTAGGAAGCAGCCAGTAATTGATGTTCATCTCACATCCTGCCACCGCATCCCCAGGAGCCAACCCAGGAGGCATGATACCATGACGCACAAGATACCTCATAGCACGTTCTTCAATAATATACTCTATAGGTGGCTTTCCTGCCAGGATAAGCAACGCTTCATTAGATATTGTCCTGTAACACCTTGTCATCCTCAGCAATGCCACCCTCTGGGCCCCTGCAAGATGCCTTCCTTGATACGTTTTGTATGCATTAGACCACCAGGCAGAGGCAGCATAAGTCAACATTGGAACAAAGAGTTTCTCATAAATTACATCCATGGCCTCCAGACCCAGACCCCAGGAACCCCTGGCTACCTGGGACAATTTATTCATTACCCTAATGCTTTTAATCTTCATTTCTTTAATATGCTCGATCCATGATAACTTATTGTCTAGGACAACACCTAGATACCTAATCGTCCTTACGATCTTTATAGATTCATTTGCCATTTTAATCACTGGTGTACGCCTGAGCAAGGTGCTACCTCCATTCGATAACACCACCCCAAATGTCTTCTTGGGGTTGAAGGCCAACTTTTGAATTCTTCATCATTGAGAAATGAGGCTAAGAAAGAATGAACCTTTTTCTTCAATCTCACTACGTGAATGTCCTAGAATCACAATCATCAAATCATCTGCATATGCAGTTGCCAAAATGTTCTGTTCATTAATTTTCTTCAAGATCTCATCAAAAACAATATTCCAGAAGCTAGGACCCGACTTTGATCCTTGCGGGCATCCTCTCTCCAGATTTTTAATAACTAGGATAAAGTTTGTCTCATAAATAGCCGTCCTATCTGAAAGATAACTCGAAGCCAACCTGTACAAATTCCCTGGACATTTCCAAATCCTAAGCTGCTTTAAGATACCTGGCCACCAGGCATTATCAAATGCTCCACTGATGTCCAAACTGACCACCACAGTGTACTTATATTCCTGCAATGTCATTTTAATATCATTGATTACCTTGTTTATTGCGTCCTCAGTGGAAGGCTGCTTACAAAATCCATATTGAATATCACACAAACCACCTTTGGGGTTAATATGCCACATAATTCTATTTATCATTAAGTCATCAAGAATCTTCCCCATGGCCGAAAGCAGGCTAATGGGCCTGAAACTAGAGGGATCAGACTTGTTGGGCTTGGGTATTATAACCACCAGAGCCCTCTTCCAGATCCTTGGGAAGGTGCTGAAAGCTAGGCACCAATTAAACAACTTCTCTACCATCTCTGGGCAATTCTTCCATACCTGTCTGATTATATTCAAGTCTATACCATCGTCACCAGGTGCCCTATTAGCTTTCATTCTCTTGATACTACCATCGATCTCTCTTCCTGTAAACGGCGGATCATCCACCATTTCGTAATCCAACTCCATTTCCTCTCTTACAGCTCTGTGGTGATCTTCATCCCTGTCAGGGCTATCTCCAGGGAAGAACTGGGTTATTAATGAATCAATTGTTTCTTCCAGGGTATTAGCAAGTCCATCTCTAGTCTTAACAGATGCCAAGACAGTCCTGGCCTTAATTCTCCCCGTGCTAATCTTGTACAAAGTGCCCCATGGGTCATTGGCATTCTCCTCACAAAAACGTTTCCATGAATCCAGTTTATACTGCTTAATCTTATCCTTATAGAATCTTTCGAACTTCAAATGGATATCCTTCCTTCTTTTCCTCTTGTCAGGGTCATAACAATGTTGGTATTTCCGTCCAAGCCTGATGTACTGCCTACGGATATGCGTTAAATCACTATTCCACCACTTCACAATATGGCGCCTAGCCTTCTCAACTGGAATGCACTCACAGCAAACTCCTAAGATAGCTTCCATAACTCTTTCAGCCACCTCTTCTAACTGCCGACCGTTGACCACCTCTAATGACATTAAGTCCTTCATTTCTTCCTTTAACTTTTCACCAAATCTTGTCCAGTTTCCTCTATTTGTATTAAACATCCTTCGTTGAAACCTTTGCATGGTGTGCTTGGCCCACACTTGAAAAAAGATAGGCCTATGATCACTTAAACTTGCATCCACACTGACTTCCTAATCTCTTATCCATGGCAGGGCACCACTACTACAGATGGTAAGATCAATCCAGCTAGCCCCTCTGGGGCCATCAAAAGTCGGAGGGGAATCAGGATCATTCACAATGTGAAAGCCATGCACCGCAATAAACTCTAAGATATCATCTGCCTCATCATCATGCTCTGTCCAGCCCCAGATAGGTGAGTGAACATTAAAGTCGCCCCTGATAATGATACTACACTCCTTAAATTGCCCTGCTATCCTTTCTAGCTTATTAATGGTAGTCCCAATTGGCTCACCAAAAGTATGATAAACACTTACCCATACAGAACGCCTGCCATTAACTATCATCTCTACGCACGCTAAGTTAGCGTCACTTAACTCCTGGCAAAAACGAACATCAATTTTCCTATTAGCACATATTATCGCTGCGGAAGGCCTATCACAGCTTGCGTGAATTACACTGAGTCTAAGCCCTAAACCTACCACTTTACCATGAACAGCGACGGCTCTTGAATGAGAGCTATATCACAATTCTCCATTAACTTATTAATCATAGAACTCGCAGCAATTGCACTCTGTAAATTAATTTGAGCTATCTTCGCCACTTTACTACCTAGTGATCTCAACCTATACCCATTATCCATAGTCGGTACAACTAATTATTAAACTTTTCATCCTCTGCACTACCGGGCATTTCCTATCAATCGCATTGTGTTTAGTATCCATGCTTCTCTCTCTCTCGCAATTAATACATTTGCTAATAGTATTCCTATTTGGACAGTCCCTAAACTTATGGTTCTGCCCACACTGACTGCAAACTGGCGACTCTGCCAGGCAATCCTTTGCAAAGTGCCCCATTTTACAACAGTTGTAACACTGTACAATCGGAATAAAATCCTCTAAATTACATCACACCCAGTTAAGATTTACCTTCTTTAACCCCAACAAGATTTTTCTGATTTGGGGAACAACTTCTACTATCCAGCTGGTAACTGGTTTAGACCTGTTACCCAATTGAAACTTAGGGACAAATCCCTTGCTAAACTCATTGAGTGTTAACCCACTACTCTCTATTTCAGCATTTTGTTCAAATAAGTATTCTGTAATCACTATCTTTTCTATATCCCGTGAGATGCCATGAATAATAACCTTAGGCAGCTGTTTATGTGGCTCCTTTGCCTCCAGACCCTCTATCTTACCTACCGCATCCTGCAATACTCCTTTATCCTCACACTTACCAACTTCCACAGCAATAGCTCCCTTGCGAAGCTTCCTGATCCCCCTGATTCCAATCTTTAACTTATGGGGCTGGATATGTTCTTTGATCAGCTTTTTAGTTTTTTCCGCCTCTCCTCCTGATGATGGTTGTATGATCAGTACTTCCTTCTTTTCCACTGGCTGCCTATTAATTTTCGGGAGACTGATGACTTGTGTGTACGATTTTCCTTTAACATGTCCACTACTGATATCATCTAATCTTTCATTAATTCTTTTGAACATCTTTGCCACAGTACTAGCTTCATCAGCCATAATATTAATTATCCGGGAGACTTTTCTCATGATTACTTGAATATGGTCCCGGGATCCTATCTTGGACCCCGCATTGAGTGTCAAATATGCCGACAACTCGTTTTGGACAATCTTTGCTGCCGCAGCCCTCTGCTTGAGGGTGCCCACCTCACCTGCTCCCGGCAGGGGTGGAAAATCACCAGATGCTTCCTCGCACTGGCCCTCCAACTTTCGGGGCACAACTTGTGCCCTACTTTTCTCTGGCTGTGAAGCCATAGCAAGCCTTGAAAAAGGCTGTATGCGCACCTGTGTTTAGTTTCCCCCAAAGGGTACTTGCGGGCTGCACCTCGAGAAGGTACACAGACACGACTTTCCCAGAGAAACCTCGTGAAAAAGCAAGCGAAAAGACAAAGCAACAAACGCTCAAAAACTCGCTAGTAGATAGGGACACTTTCACTTTGTAAAGACTTTATTCCACAAAAGCCTCAGCACTGCTAAGCATCGCTGAGGTAATAGTACAGGTAATACATTTGTTATCAGTTTGTATAACATACAGCATATTACATTAAGTATAAGAATAATGCATAAAACACTAGCTAATTTACAACTGTAAAAATAAGATATACACTAATAAAACTAGCACCAACATAGTAAATACTTAACAGTGTGATGCCATGAAAATATATACAATATGTACAGTATAGTAAAAATAGAGGCTTATAATTCTGCAATGCGGCAGTCCAATGCACCAGTCATTGTACAGATGTTCTTTTGAAATAATTCTTGACTAGGTCCTTAAAGGCTTGCATAAGGCTTTTATTTTGTATAAGAGTGTGTATATCCCTTGGCCACTCAACATCAGTTGGTAACAGTGATATAATAGTATTCCTACTGTCTTCAAGCATTGGACATTGAAGAATATAGTGTTTGGCACCATCTTGTATATCACATATATCACAATTTTCGTTGTTTGTAGTAGTGACTCTGTTTAAGTAGTTATTAAATTTTCCGTGCCCAGTATAAAACTGTGTCATGTAGTGGTCTATATAATGCTTGACATTAGTAGAAACCCCTGGAAACAGTTCCTTTGTTATATTTGTGCTTTGCATATCCCAAATGTTTTGCCAATCATTTATTACTGTTTGTTTGATTTTATTGACTATATAACTTTTTGGTATTGCAGTGTACTGTTGTTTAACATTATTTGATATAGCTGTTTGGGCCAATTCGTCCGCCCTCTCGTTTCCTGTTAGGCCTGCATGCCCCCTGACCCAAACCACTGCAAACCTGTTTCTTTTCCTAATCATTTCATGTAAGATTTCATGAACTAATGGATGGTTCCATTAAAGGTTTTTAATCGCTTGTAATGAAGAACAGGAGTCCGTAAAGATGTTGACCTTGATTTCATCATTGTTGTTATTACTCCATTTAACTGCGTTTAAGATGGCCCTAAGTTCAGCTTGGAACACGGAGCAAGTATTTCCAAGTTTCTCTGTGTAGTTATATACTTCCTTCTCTTCTTGGTAAACCACCATGGCACATCCCACTTCCTCATCTGACTTGGAACCATCAGTATATACAGGGTGCTTCAAAAAAATGTATACACACTTTGAACTTCCATAGAAAATTTATTTACCGTTCTACAAAGTTAAATTTCAGGAAAATAGAAAGCTGAAAGTCCAATGTAAATGAAACATAAATAACAAATGTTAATACTGTTCAAATTGGTGACCTGCAGCATCAATACAATTCTGAGTACGAGTCACCACAGATTCTGTACATCGTATCAAAACGTCCAATGAGATTTCTCTACACACTGCTTGAATCTCATTCCAAAGAATGTCTAGGTTACGTGGTTTACGTTTGTACACCTCATCTTTTACTGTGCCCCACAAGAAGAAATCCAGTGGTGTAAGGTCTGGAGAGCGTGGTGGAAACTCGATTGGCCCCCTGCGTCCTATCCACTGGCCCGGCAAATTTTGATCCAGGTAAGCTCGTACGTCCCTGTGATAGTGCGGCGGAGCACCATCTTGTTGAAAATAAAAATCATCATTATCGTATAATGCACGAATGGCAGGAAATATGGAATCAGCAAGCATTGTTAGGTAATTAATACCAGTTACAGTGCCTTCAAATCGAAAAGGTCCAATGAGTCCCCTTGAAGACAAACCGCACCACACATTTACACCAGGCAAATTTACAGCTTTTTCAATTGTAATGTGAGGATTTTCTTCACACCAGTAAACACAATTGTGCCTATTGACAGTTCCATTAAGTTTGAATTGGGCTTCATCCGACCAAATGATGCTACCCATAAATCCCGGTTTACGTATCACCATCTCCTGAATCCATTCACAAAATTGCAACCTTCGATCTGGATCGTCGTCATTTAGCTGTTGCACCAGCCTTGGAATGTAAACACGATACTTGCCTCTCTTCAGAATGCGTAGCACGCTGCTAGCACTTACATCACTTTCACATGCCCCTTGCCTTGAAGATTTGTTAGGAGAGCGTTGAAACAGTTCCAAGACTGCCGTTGATGACTCATCACTTGTAGCTGTTCGAGGCCGACCTGAATGACCTTTATGCACATCACACACTGTTCCATGAACTTCGAATTTGTCTCGTATGCGTGTAATTGTTAATCTTGAAGGTGGTTCTGTATCATACTCCCTTCTCCACTGTCTTTGAACTTCATTTACATTTTCAAACTTCCAGTACCACTTAATAACCTGCTTACGTTCTTCAAAACTCAAACGTACGTCCCCCATGTTGATATTACAAATTCCAACTGATATTATAACATAGAGGGACGATTATGCTGCCACCTGGCGAAGAAATATAACATTAGCCTTGTAGAGCGGGAAAACTACAATAGTTTAAAGTGTGTATACATTTTTTTGAAGCACCCTGTATGTTAGTTGATTGGTCCGTCCAAGGGTGGTCTCTTATACTGGGCCAATTCCAAGGTGCAACTGTTGTGATATTCTTTTGTGTTCTTTCAATGTTTACATAATGTTCACCATTTATTCTTATATCTAGGCCTTTCCTCAACTTCTGCCTTTTTATAGTGCTTTCTAGTTGTAAGATAATGGGTGGCTTACCGGCAATGACCTGCAAGGCAGTAGTTGGTGCGGTTGAGTAAGTTTTGCAAATCCTAATCAAGGCCCTTCTCTGATCTGCCAGTAATTTCCTGTCCAAGTGTGTCTTTCCAAGTCCATCCTCCATAACCGGGGCAGCGTAGCCAACAATAGGCAAGAAAACAGAATCATAAGTGATGCTGGTAATCTCAGAACTAAGTCCCCACCTATTCTTGGCCACCTTTGAGAGTTCGTTGAAGATTAAATTAGTCCTGTCGCAAATATACGTAGCATGAGGGATCCAACTGAGTTTATGATGAATTAAAATCCCCAAATACTTAATTGTTTTTTCAATTTTTACAGTTCTGTTTCCCATTTTAATTGTAGGAGTTCTTTTATATAGATCAGGTGCTCCAGGTTTTGTAAATATTATACCTCTTGTCTTGTTTGGGTTAAATTGAAGTCTGTTGTCTTCTCCCCAAGCTGTTATTTTATGTAGGATTGAATTGGCCCTTTGCTCGATTTGATTTCTTGAGTAAGCTGCTACTAAAATCATGGCATCATCGGCGAATGCAGTGACCCAATCATTTCCAAAATCCTTATCAATGAATCCATCAAATAATAAATTCCAAAGCACAGGGCCCAGGACTGAGCCCTGCGGGCACCCCCTATCAATTTTCCTTGTGTATGCCTCTTTACCAACGAACAGTGTTGCAGTTCTGTCTTGTAGATAGTTTCTTATTATATTGTAAAGGTAGTCAGGACATTTATATTGTTTCAGTCTGTGCATTATCCCCCTCGATGTGGGTTCCTGTCCGTGGTGAGGGGACCTCCCAGAGATGGCTTAGAAAACCTTCTTTGCCATCCCTGGGATCTGAACGCCCACCCACGTGTTTGCCGTGCGTGGTATCCCGTATGCCGGAAAGGGNACTTGCGCAAATTGAAGAGTAGATATTTAAAATCTTTAAACCTTTTAAAGGTACTATGCTGCTCATCCTGGGGAGCAGACAAAGTTTTATGCTCAGGATTTATAGGGCCCTTGTCCGCTCTAAGCTGGACTATGGTTGCATTGTTTATGGCTCTGCGCGAGAATCTGCTCTTCGGATGCTGGATCCAATCCATCATCAAGCTTTGCGTTTGTGCACCGGTGCATTTCGAACTTCCCCTGTTTAAAGTTTGTATGTGGATGTTTATGAGCCTCCATTATCTCTCAGGAGAGAACAGTTGTCTCTCTTCTATTACATTAAACAAAAATCTCAGAAAAAACTTACAGCTGATTGTTCAGATACTCAGCTGAAAAGATTATTTGCCGCTCGGACGAGTTGTGTCCCCACATTCGACATAAGAATGGAGAATGTAAGCAGCACGATTGACCTAGACACAAGCAACATCTCACATGTTGAGGTTAATAGTATTTCACCTTGGTCATCTTCACCGATCGATGTTGATTTAAGCTTAAAGCAGTTCCCTAAAGAAACCACGCCAGACTACGTCTATAGACAGCACTTCGCGGAAATTCAGCATTGTAACAGGAATTTAATTCCTATATACACCGATGGATCTAAGTCGGATAATTATGTCGGCTTAGCCTTTGTTTGCCAGGATGAAATTGTGGCAGAACAAATAGCATTGAATTTTCCCACTTTTCTGCGGAGTTGCAGGCTATTTACTCAGCCTTAAAGCATATAAATCGGAAAGGTCATCGTAGCTGCGTGATTTACACTGACTCAGTTAGTGCACTCCAGGCTTTGCTCTCGTATGAATTTAGTTCTCACTCTCTAGTTATTAAAATTCAGAAACTAATTTGTCATCTCATTACAAGAAATTTATTTGTGAAGTTCTGTTGGGTCCCAGGCCACGTGGGTATAAGAGGTAATGAAGAAGCTGATACAGCTGCTAAGTCAGCAAGCCCTCCACAGCATACAATGCGTATTGAAGGAGGTGATTTGAAGCTAGTTGTTAAAAAACGACTAGCCGAGAGATGGCAAATCATGTGGAATGCACAAATCCACAATAAACTTTACGAGATCAAACCTTTGGTAGAAAATTGGACACATAATAGGCAATATGATAGGAGATCTGAGGTTATCCTTACTCGTCTGAGAATTGGACACACTCGACTGACTCATCAATACCTTTTGAAGGGAGATGACGAACCAGTATGTCAGCACTGCAACTGTGCTGTAAGTGTTAAACACATATTTTGCAACTGTGTTGCTTCTGATCAGAGTCGTAGACAGCATTTCGGAAATGCAAGCCTTAGAGACATTTTGGGCCAGAGGCCAAATCTGGATAATATACTGGACTTTCTAAAAGTCATTAATATGTATAGGGAAATCTGATGAATTAATTATTGTACAGTTTTATTTACGTTGAGTTGCATATATAAATTATTGTATATATATTTTGTTGTTGTTTGTTTATTTATTTTTGTTGTCGCTTATTTATTTATTTTTGTTGTTACTTATTTATTCATCATATTTTAGATTATATATTTATATTACCATTTGCTGTTTAATGGTTAAACTGTGATGTTTCGTTTATGTGTATATATGTCTTCCTATTTATTTTCAACTTCGAATTGCACCATGTGTTGTGGCGCAGTATAGGCTGTATGGCTTTTGTGCCAATAAAAGTTAACCAATCAACCAACCAACCAACCATCTTTGACACTTGATTGTCTCCATCTCTTGAATGCCTTTTTTTCTCCAACGGCTGCTTGCACTTCTTCATTCCACCACCAAATATATTTGTCAAGGTATCTCTTTCAGGTTTTGTGTTGCCTAGGATGGTTCAGGCTGTCCTGTTGATGTGTTGAACAAGACTGGACCAGATGATGGGCACTGGTTGTTCAGGATTGTTGTTGAAGTTAGCCATGCTCAGACCAACTGCTTCCTTGAACTGAGTTTTATGTTCAGGTAGGCGGTGCCACTTAATTCGTTCAGGTCCAGTCTTTTTAGGTTTTGAGGTGTTGCTGAGCTTGAGCTTAAGGTGAAAATTGATGAGGAGTGGGTGATGCTGAGGTGCAATATTGTCTGATGGGACTAGTTTGGCATTAACCACGAATTTTAGGTCCTGTCTTCTAACGAGGCCGCCAGTCTTTTATTTGGGTCATCCATTTACCACTAGCATAGGTCACTAGGTGGCTGGTTTGCTTTTTGAAAAAAGTGTTGACGGCCAAGTCGAAAGCTTCAGCGCACTCCAAGATCCTGTCACCCTCAGCATTCCAGTCCCTGAATCCACTCCCACCATGCACTCGCTCGTAATTTTTTCTTGTTGTGCTAACGTGGCCATTGAGGTCACCACCGATTTATCAGGAATTTATTATTACCGACCAACCGGAGGTGTGCCTCAAAATTTGTCCTTTTCATCTTTCAGGGCGCCTTGTTGCCCACAACAAGGCACCCTGAAAGATGAAAACAACGAATTTTAGAAATAGAAATTTAGAAGGAAATTTAGAAGGAATTCAGCGAATTAACTATTCCTGCTATTCAGGAAACAACTCAAATAGTTTGTTTACGGCCCCTCAATATGGGTTCCTGTTCGTGGTGAGAGGACTTCCCAGAGATGGTTTAGTAACTCTTCTTTACCATCTCTGGGATCTGAACGCCCACCCATGTATTTGCCGTGCGTGGTGTCTCATATGTTGGAAAAGGGGGATCCTGGTAGTTGAGGGGCAACATAACGTCCCCAACACACTGCTTTGGCCCCTGCTTTGGATAAACGGGAGGCTCCAATCAGGCTCTGTTTGAGTCAATCGGCTGGTCGTTGAGTCATTCTTGACCTCGGCTTGGAGTCAACCAATCGATGCAGACCGGGCAGACACGTCAGACTAGATGTGCTCTTCTTGACTGCATTGTAAGGGTATAGCTCCTAGGAAACCCTGGTGTGACGGTCTATGGGAATCTCTCATGTGACGGCATCCCCTTGTTGGGCCCCATGGAGGGTGGGGTCACTGGGAGCTGAATTAATATTACATAATCATGGATCATCAAAAAACCAAAACTACAGACAATGCTACAAAGAAACAAATCATTTCCAGTCAGCCAACCTACTTCATAGTCCATGCTACTGGACAAACACCTCTATCAAAATGTTCTCATTTTCTGATCCAGAAGCTGTTTGAATCTACAGTTGGAAATTGGAAAAAAATACAAAAATTGAGGTCAGGAGATCTGCTTCTAGAAACAGCCTCACCTCAACAGTCTGCAAAACTTTTGGCAATTAAGGCACTCGGGAGATATAGAAGTAACTGTCACCCCACATGGAAGTCTAAACTCATCACATGGTGTGATATCAGAGATCGATCTGATATCTGAAGATGAATCAGATATTCAGATCGGCCTTTCTGATCAAGGTGTAACTGCCATTCGACGCATCTCCATTCGTCGAGATGACAAGTTAATTGCTACCAAACATTTAATTTTAACGTTTAACAAATCGACATTGCCATCTATCATTACTGCAGGATATCTGCGCTGTCCAGTCTGCCCCTACGTTCCAAATCTGCTGCATTGCTTCAAATGCCAGCGGTTTGGACATTCACAGACATCCTGCCGAGGCAAAAGCGTATGCGCACAGTGTGGGATTGAAGACCACGTTAGTACTGAATGTAAAAGTACCCCATGCTGTGTGAACTGTAGAGATGCCCATCCTTCCTACTCTCGGAAATGCCCTGCATGGCAGAGAGAAAAAGAGGTTCAACGGTTAAAAACCATAAATAATATATCATACACAGAGGCCCGTTGTATAGTCACCCCAAGTCCACCAATGAAACAAAAAACCTTTGCTGTTGTGTTGAAATCTACCAAGACATGTGGGGTTCAAACAGATATTTCTGTATCCCCAAGTGAATCTCTTACTTGCCATGCAAAATGTTTATTGATCCCATCTGCACAATCAGAAGAAAAGGAGAACACAAAGACCAAAACTTTTGTAACTAAAATGGGAGTAACAACCAGAAATGTGGGTTCTAAAAAAGCCAGTAAGAACCCACTTAACAAACAAAGAGTGAAAGCAGCCATCTCTGAAGTCTCAAAAAAATCAGAAGCTCAATCTATGAGTGAGTTTTCTGACATATCTGATGAAGAGCATTATATGGAGGTTTCAAAACCAAAGTCACCTCCAAAAGAGAAACCGCCTGTGAAATTAAAGAGGGATACCCTCGCAAAGAATGCTGCCTCAAACACACAATGGATTATAAAATAATCCAATGGAACTGTCGTGGTTTCTGCAACAACTTCTCTGACATTAAACACTTGACATCATCTACCTCATCTCTCTGTGTGGCACTCCAGAAAACCCATCTAAAACCTAGAGAATATATTTCTTTAAAAGGATTCAATCTCTATCGCAAGGATGATGATAGCCCTCTGCTATCATCATCCTTGATACTGGTTTCAAACCACTATACTGGCTATACTGGTTTCAAATGACATCCCATCTTTACCGATACAAATAACCACTGATTTGCAAGCTGTGGCAGTCAAAATTTCAATTGGTGTAACTGTCACAGTTTGTTCTATATACTTGCCACCAGACGTCAGAGCCAATGAGGATGATTTGGACGCATTAGTCGAACAGCTGCCAACTCCGTTCCTGTTACTCGGTGATTTCAATGGTCACAATACAATGTGGGGCAGTTTCGACATTAATTGTCGAGGCAGGACCATTGAAAGATTCATAGGCAATCAGCAAATCTATTTATTTAATACGGGAGAAGTGACGTACTTCCATGCCCCTACAAGAACATTCACTGCCATTGATCTATCATTAGCAAGTCCAAACCTGTTTTCAGCATTTACATGGGAGGTTGGATGTAATCCACTCTCTAGCGACCACTTCCCAATATTTCTAAAATATCGAGGCAGAGAAAGCTGTGAAACAGCCCGTCCACCACGCTGGAAACT